>NW_027275967.1:0-47119 GCF_030028105.1 Mobula birostris | reverse complement strand
AAACAGCAGAATGGTGCGTGGAACAAGGGAAAACTGCAGAGTGGGGTGTGGGAGTGGGGAAACCGCGGACTGGGGTGTGGGAGAGTGTTAAACAGCAGAGTGGGGTGTGGGAGAGAGCTAAACAGCAGAGTGGGGTGTGGGAGAGGGGTAAACAGCAGAGTGGGGTGTGGAAGAAGGGTAACCCGCAGAGTGTGGTGTGGAAGAGGGGTAAACCGCAGAATGTGGTGTGGGAGCGGGGTGTGGGAGAGGGGTTAACCGCAGAGTGGGGTGTGGGAGAGGGTAAACAGCAGAGTGGGGTGTGGGAGAGAGTTAAACAGCAGAGTAGGGTGTGGGAGAGGAGGAAACCTTGGAGTGGGGTGTGGGAGAGGGGTAAACAGCAGAGTGAAGTGTGGAAGAGTGGTAAACCGCAGAGTGGGCTGTGGGAGTGGGGTCTGGTAGAGGGGTAAACAGCAGAGTGGAGTGTGGGAGAGGAGGAAACCTTGGAGTGGGGTGTGGGAGAGGGATAAACCGCGGAGTGGAGTGTGGGATAGGGTTAAACCGCAGACTGGGGTGTGGGAGAGGGTTAAACAGCAGAGTGGGGTGTGGGAGAGGGGAAACCGCGGACTGGGGTGTGGGAGTGAGGGAAACAGCAGAGTGGTGTGTGGGAGAGGGGTAAACCTCAGAGTGGGGTGTGGGAGAGGGCTAAACTGCAGAGTGGGGTGTGGGAGAGGGGTAAACAGCAGAGTAGGGTGTGGGAGAGGAGGAAACCTTGGAGTGGGGTGTGGGAGAGAGGTAAACAGCAGAGTGAACTGTGGAAGAGGTGTAAACCGCAGAGTGGGCTGTGGGGAGTGGGGGTCTGGTAGAGGGGTAAACAGCAGAGTGGGGTGTGGAGAGGAGTAAACCAGAGAGTGGGCCGTGGAGAGGGGTAAACCAGCATGAGTGGTGTGTGGAAGAGGGGTAAACCGCAGCGTGGGGTGTGGAAGTGGGGTAAACCGCAGAGTGGGGTGTGGGAGCGGGGTGTGGGAGAGGGGTTAACCGCAGAGTGGGGGTGTGGGAGAGTGGTAAACAGCAGAGTGGGGTGTGGGAGAGGGGTAAACAGCAGAGTAGGGTGTGGGAGAGGAGGAAACCTTGGAGTGGGGTGTGGAAGAGGGGTAAACCGCAGAGTGGGGTGTGGGAGCGGGGTGTGGGGAGGGGTTAACCGCAGAGTGGGGGTGTGGGAGAGTGGTAAACAGCAGAGTGGGGTGTGGGAGAGGGGTAAACAGCAGAGTAGGGTGTGGGAGAGGAGGAAACCTTGGAGTGGGGGTGTGGGAGAGGGGTACACAGCAGAGTGAAGTGTGGAAGAGGTGTAAACCGCAGAGTGGGCTGTGGGAGTGGGGTCTGGTAGTGGAGGTAAACAGCAAAGTGGGGTGTGTGAGAGGGGGGAAACCGTGGGAGAGTGGTAAGGGAGGTGTGGGAGAGGGGTAAAGCCTGCGGTGGGGGGGGGGGTAACGGGATGGTGTGTGGGAGTGGGGGTAAACAGCAGAGTGGGGTGTGGGAGTGGGGTAACCGCAGAGTGGGGTGTGGGAGAGGAGTAAACAGCAGAGTGGGGTGTGGAAGAGAGGTAAACCGCAGAGTGGGGTGTGGGAGTGGGGTGTGGGAGCAGGGAAACCGCGGAGTGGGGTGTGGCAGAGGTTTAAACCGCGGACTGGGGTTGTGGGAGAGGGGGAAACCGCGGAGTAGGGTGTCGGAGAGGGGTAAACAGCAGAGTGGGGTGTCGGTGAGGGGGTAAACAGCAGAGTGGGGTGTGGGAGAGGGGTAAACCAGAGAGTGGGCCGTGGCAGTAGGGTAAACCAGCATGAGTGGGGTGTGGAAGAGGGGTAAGCTGCAGAGATCAGTAAACTGAGAAGTGGGGTATGAGAGTGGGGTAACCCACCGAGTGGGGGTAAAGCATGGAGTGGGGAGTGGGGGAGGGATAAACTGCAGAGTGGGGTGTGGGAGAGGGTTAAACCGCGGACTGGGGTGTGGGAGAGGGGGATCCCTGGAGTTGGGTGTGGGAGAGGGGTAAACAGCAGAGTGGTGCGTGGAAGAAGGGAAAACTGCAGAGTGGGGTGTGGAAGAGGGGTAAACAGCAGAGTGGGGTGTGGGAGAGGGGTAAACCGCAGAGTGGGGTGTGTGAGAGCGGTGAGCTGCAGAGTGGGGTGTAAGAGAGGGGTAAACCGCAGAGTGGGGTGTGGGAGAGGGGTAAACCGCAGAGTGGGGTGTGGCAGTGAGATAAACAGCAGAGTGGGGTCTGGGAGAGGGGTAAACCGCAGAGTGGGGTGTGGGAGAGGGTAAACAACAGAGTGGGATGTGGGAGGGGTTAAACCGCAGAGTGGGGTGTGGGAGAGGGGTAAAGAGCAGAGTGGTGTGTGGGAGAGGGGTAAGCTGCGGAGTGGTGTGTAGGAGAGGGGTAAACCGCGGAGTGGAGTGTGGGAGAGGGTTAAACCGCAGAGTGGGGTGTGGGAGAGAAGGAAACCGCGGAGTGGGGTGTGGAAGAGGGGTAAACCGCAGAGTGGGGTGTGGGAGAGGGGTGAACAGCAGAGTGGGGTGTGGGAGAGGGGTAAACAGCAGAGTGGGGTGTGGGAGAGGGGAAACCGCGGACTGGAATGTGGGAGTGAGGTAAACAGCAGAGTAGGGTGTGGGAGAGGGGTAAACCTCAGAGTGGTGTGTGGAAGAGGGGTAAACAGCAGAGTGGGGTGTGGGAGTGGGGAAACCGCGGACTGGGGTGTGGGAGAGTGTTAAACAGCAGAGTGGGGTGTGGGAGAGAGGTAAACAGCAGAGTGGGGTGTGGGGAGAGGGGTAAACAGCAGAGTGGTGTGTGGAAGAAGGGTAACCCGCAGAGTGTGGTGTGGAAGAGGGGTAAACCGCAGAATGGGGTGTGGGAGCGGGGTGTGGGAGAGGGGTTAACCGCAGAGTGGGGTGTGGGAGAGGGGTAAACAGCAGAGTGGGGTGTGGGAGAGGGTTAAACAGCAGAGTAGGGTGTGGGAGAGGAGGAAACCTTGGAGTGGGGTGTGGGAGAGGGGGTAAACAGCAGAGTGAAGTGTGGAAGAGTGGTAAACCGCAGAGTGGGCTGTGGAGTGGGGTCTGGTAGAGGGATAAACAGCAGAGTGGAGTGTGGGAGAGGAGGAAACCTTGGAGTGGGGTGTGGGAGGGGGATAAACCGCGGAGTGGAGTGTGGGATAGGGTTAAACCGCAGAGTGGGGTGTGGGAGAGGGGTAAACAGCAGAGTGGGGTGTGGGAGAGGGGAAACCGCGGACTGGGGTGTGGGAGTGAGGGAAACAGCAGAGTGGTGTGTGGGAGAGGGGTAAACCTCAGAGTGGGGTGTGGGAGAGGGCTAAACTGCAGAGTGGGGTGTGGGAGAGGGTTAAACAGCAGAGTAGGGTGTGGGAGAGGAGGAAACCTTGGAGTGGGGTGTGGGAGAGAGTAAACAGCAGAGTGAACTGTGGAAGAGGTGTAAACCGCAGAGTGGGCTGTGGGAGTGGGGTCTGGTAGAGGGGTAAACAGCAGAGTGGGGTGTGTGAGAGGGGGAAACCGTGGAGTGTGGTGTGGGATAGGGTTAAACCGCGGACTGGTGTGTGGGAGTGGGGTAAACAGCAGAGTGGGGTGTGGGAGTAGGGTAACCGCAGAGTGGGGTGTGGGAGAGGAGTAAACCGCAGAGTGGGGTGTGGGAGTGGGGTGTGGGAGCAGGGAAAACCGCGGAGTGGGGGTGTGGCAGAGGTTTAAACAGCGGACTGGGGTGTGGAAGAGGGTAAACCGCAGAGTGGGGTGTGGGAGTGGGGTGTGGGAGCAGGGGAAACCGCGGAGTGGGGTGTGGCAGAGGATTAAACCGCGGACTGGGGTGTGGACAGAGGGTGAAACCGCGGAGTATGGTGTCGGAGAGGGGTGAACAGCAGAGTGGGGTGTGGGTGAGGGGTAAACAGCAGAGTTGGGTGTGGGAGAGGAGTAAACCAGAGAGTGGGCCGTGGGAGTAGGGTAAACCAGCATGAGTGGTGTGTGGAAGAGGGGTAAACCGCAGCGTGGGGTGTGGAAGTGGGGTAAACCGCAGAGTGGGGTGTGGGAGCGGTGTGTGGGAGAGGGATTAACCGCAGAGTGGGGTGTGGGAGAGTGGTAAACAGCAGAGTGGGGTGTGGGAGAGGGGTAAACAGCAGAGTAGGGTGTGGGAGAGGAGGAAACCTTGGAGTGGGGTGTGGGAGAGGGGTTAAACAGCAGAGTGAAGTGTGGAAGAGGTGTAAACCGCAGAGTGGGCTGTGGGAGTGGGGTCTGGTAGAGGAGTAAACAGCAAAGTGGGGTGTGTGAGAGGGGGAAACCGTGGAGTGGGGTGTGGGAGAGGGTTAAACCGCGGACTGGTGTGTGGGAGTGGGGTAAACAGCAGAGTGGGGTGTGGGAGTGGGGTAACCGCAGAGTGGGGTGTGGGAGAGGAGTAAACAGCAGAGTGGGGTGTGGAAGAGAGGTAAACCGCAGAGTGGGGTGTGGGAGTGGGTGTGGGAGCAGGGGAAACCGCGGAGTGGGGTGTGGCAGAGGTTTTAAACCGCGGACTGGGGTGTGGGAGAGGGGGAAACCGCGGAGTAGGGTGTCGGAGAGGGGTAAACAGCAGAGTGGGGTGTCGGTGAGGGGTAAACAGCAGAGTGGGTGTGGGGAGAGGGTAAACCAGCATGAGTGGGGTGTGAAGAGGGGTAAGCTGCAGAGATCAGTAAACTGCGAAGTGGGGTATGAGAGTGGGGTAACCCACCGAGTGGGGTAAAGCATGGAGTGGGGAGTGGGGGAGGGATAAACTGCAGAGTGGGGTGTGGGAGAGGGTTAAACCGCGGACTGGGGTGTGGGAGAGGGGAAACCCTGGAGTTGGGTGTGGGAGAGGTGTAAACAGCAGAGTGGTGCGTGGAAGAAGGGGAAAACTGCAGAGTGGGGTGTGGAAGAGGGGTAAACAGCAGAGTGGGGTGTGGGAGAGGGGGTAAACCGCAGAGAGGGGTGTGTGAGAGCGGTGAACTGCAGAGTGGGGTGTAAGAGAGGGGTAAACCGCAGAGTGGGGTGTGGAGAGGGGTAAACCGCAGAGTGGGGTGTGGCAGTGAGATAAACAGCAGAGTGGGGTCTGGGAGAGGGGTAAACCGCAGAGTGGGGTGTGGGAGAGGGGTAAACAACAGAGTGGGATGTGGGAGGGGTTAAACCGCAGAGTGGGGTGTGGGAGAGGGGTAAAGAGCAGAGTGGTGTGTGGGAGAGGGGTTAAGCTGCGGAGTGGTGTGTAGGAGAGGGGTAATCCGCGGAGTGGAGTGTGGGAGAGGGTTAAACCGCAGAGTGGGGTGTGGGAGAGAAGGAAACCGCGGAGTGGGGTGTGGAAGAGGGTAAACCGCAGAGTGGGGTGTGGGAGAGGGGTGAACAGCAGAGTGGGGTGTGGGAGAGGGGTAAACAGCAGAGTGGGGTGTGGGAGAGGGGAAACCGCGGACTGGAATGTGGGAGTGAGGTAAACAGCAGAGTAGGGTGTGGGAGAGGGGTAAACCTCAGAGTGGTGAGTGGAAGAGGGGTAAACAGCAGAGTGGGGGTGTGGGAGTGGGGAAACCGCGGACTGGGGTGTGGGAGAGTGTTAAACAGCAGAGTGGGGTGTGGGAGAGAGTTAAACAGCAGAGTGGCGTGTGGGAGAGGGGTAAACAGCAGAGTGGTGTGTGGAAGAAGGGTAACCCGCAGAGTGTGGTGTGGAAGAGGGGTAAACCGCAGAATGGGGTGTGGGAGCGGGGTGTGGGAGAGGGGTTAACCGCAGAGTGGGGTGTGGGGAGAGGGGTAAACAGCAGAGTGGGGTGTGGGAGAGGGGAAACCGCGGACTGGGGTGTGGGAGTGAGGGAAACAGCAGAGTGGTGTGTGGGAGAGGGGTAAACCTCAGAGTGGGGTGTGGGAGAGGGCTAAACTGCAGAGTGGGGTGTGGGAGAGGGGTAAACAGCAGAGTAGGGTGTGGGAGAGGAGGAAACCTTGCAGTGGGGTGTGGGAGAGGGGGTAAACAGCAGAATGAAGTGTGGAAGAGGGGTAAACCGCAGAGTGGGCTGTGGGAGTGGGGTCTGGTAGAGGGGTAAACAGCAGAGTGGGCTGTGTGAGAGGAGGAAACCGTGGAGTGGAGTGTGGGAGAGGGTTAAACCGCGGACTGGTGTGTGGGAGTGGGGTAAACAGCAGAGTGGGGTTTGGCAGTGGGGTAACCGCAGAGTGGGGTGTGGGAGAGGAGTAAACAGCAGAGTGGGGTGTGGGAGTGGGGTGTGGGAGCAGGGGAAACCGCGGAGTGGGGTGTGGCAGAGGATTAAACCGCGGACTGGGGTGTGGACAGAGGGTGAAACCGCGGAGTAGGGTGTCGGAGAGGGGTAAACAGCAGAGTGGGGTGTGGGTGAGGGGTAAACAGCAGAGTTGGGTGTGGGAGAGGAGTAAACCAGAGAGTGGGCCGTGGGAGTAGGGTAAACCAGCATGAGTGGTGTGTGGAAGAGGGGTAAACCGCAGCGTGGGGTGTGGAAGTGGGGTAAACCGCAGAGTGGGGTGTGGGAGCGGGGTGTGGGAGAGGGGTTAACCGCAGGAGTGGGGTGTGGGAGAGTGGTAAACAGCAGAGTGGGGTGTGGGAGAGGGGTAAACAGCAGAGTAGGGTGTGGGAGAGGAGGAAACCTTGGAGTGGGGTGTGGGAGAGGGGTACACAGCAGAGTGAAGTGTGGAAGAGGTGTAAACCGCAGAGTGGGCTGTGGGAGTGGGGTCTGGTAGAGGAGTAAACAGCAAAGTGGGGTGTGTGAGAGGGGGAAACCGTGGAGTGGGGTGTGGGAGAGGGTTAAACCGCGGACTGGTGTGTCGGAGTGGGGTAAACAGCAGAGTGGGGTGTGGGAGTGGGGTAACCGCAGAGTGGGGTGTGGGAGAGGAGTAAACAGCAGAGTGGGGTGTGGAAGAGAGGTAAACCGCAGAGTGGGGTGTGGGAGTGGGGTGTGGGAGCAGGGGAAACCGCGGAGTGGGTGTGGCAGAGGTTTAAACCGCGGACTGGGGTGTGGGAGAGGGGGAAACCGCGGAGTAGGGTGTCGGAGAGGGGTAAACAGCAGAATGGTGCGTGGAACAAGGGAAAACTGCAGAGTGGGGTGTGGGAGTGGGGAAACCGCGGACTGGGGTGTGGGAGAGTGTTAAACAGCAGAGTGGGGTGTGGGAGAGAGCTAAACAGCAGAGTGGGGTGTGGGAGAGGGGTAAACAGCAGAGTGGGGTGTGGAAGAAGGGTAACCCGCAGAGTGTGGTGTGGAAGAGGGGTAAACCGCAGAATGTGGTGTGGGAGCGGGGTGTGGGAGAGGGGTTAACCGCAGAGTGGGGTGTGGGAGAGGGGTAAACAGCAGAGTGGGGTGTGGGAGAGAGTTAAACAGCAGAGTAGGGTGTGGGAGAGGAGGGAAACCTTGGAGTGGGGTGTGGGAGAGGGGTAAACAGCAGAGTGAAGTGTGGAAGAGTGGTAAACCGCAGAGTGGGCTGTGGGAGTGGGGTCTGGTAGAGGGGTAAACAGCAGAGTGGAGTGTGGGAGAGGAGGAAACCTTGGAGTGGGGTGTGGGAGAGGGATAAACCGCGGAGTGGAGTGTGGGATAGGGTTAAACCGCAGACTGGGGTGTGGGAGAGGGTTAAACAGCAGAGTGGGGTGTGGGAGAGGGGAAACCGCGGACTGGGGTGTGGGAGTGAGGGAAACAGCAGAGTGGTGTGTGGGAGAGGGGTAAACCTCAGAGTGGGGTGTGGGAGAGGGCTAAACTGCAGAGTGGGGTGTGGGAGAGGGGTAAAACAGCAGAGTAGGGTGTGGGAGAGGAGGAAACCTTGGAGTGGGGTGTGGGAGAGAGGTAAACAGCAGAGTGAACTGTGGAAGAAGTGTAAACCGCAGAGTGGGCTGTGGGAGTGGGGTCTGGTAGAGGGGTAAACAGCAGAGTGGGGTGTGGGAGAGGAGTAAACCAGAGAGTGGGGCCGTGGGAGTAGGGTAAACCAGCATGAGTGGTGTGTGGAAGAGGGGGTAAACCGCAGCGTGGGGTGTGGAAGTGGGGTAAACCGCAGAGGGGGGTGTGGGAGCGGGGTGTGGGAGAGGGGTTAACCGCAGAGTGGGGTGTGGGAGAGTGGTAAACAGCAGAGTGGGGTGTGGGAGAGGGGTAAACAGCAGAGTAGGGTGTGGGAGAGGAGGAAACCTTGGAGTGGGGTGTGGAAGAGGGGTAAACCGCAGAGTGGGGTGTGGGAGCGGGGTGTGGGGGAGGGGTTAACCGCAGAGTGGGGTGTGGGAGAGTGGTAAACAGCAGAGTGGGGTGTGGGAGAGGGGTAAACAGCAGAGTAGGGTGTGGGAGAGGAGGAAACCTTGGAGTGGGGTGTGGGAGAGGGGTACACAGCAGAGTGAAGTGTGGAAGAGGTGTAAACCGCAGAGTGGGCTGTGGGAGTGGGGTCTGGTAGTGGAGTAAACAGCAAAGTGGGGTGTGTGAGAGGGGGAAACCGTGGCAGTGGGGTGTGGGAGAGGGTTAAACCGCGGACTGGTGTGTGGGAGTGGGGTAAACAGCAGAGTGGGGTGTGGGAGTGGGGTAACCGCAGAGTGGGGTGTGGGAGAGGAGTAAACAGCAGAGTGGGGTGTGGAAGAGAGGTAAACCGCAGAGTGGGGTGTGGGAGTGGGGTGTGGGAGCAGGGGAAACCGCGGAGTGGGGTGTGGCAGAGGTTTAAACCGCGGACTGGGGTGTGGGAGAGGGGGAAACCGCGGAGTAGGGTGTCGGAGAGGGGTAAACAGCAGAGTGGGGTGTCGGTGAGGGGTAAACAGCAGAGTGGGGTGTGGGAGAGGGGTAAACCAGAGAGTGGGCCGTGGGAGTAGGGTAAACCAGCATGAGTGGGGTGTGGAAGAGGGGTAAGCTGCAGAGATCAGTAAACTGAGAAGTGGGGTATGAGAGTGGGGTAACCCACCGAGTGGGGTAAAGCATGGAGTGGGGAGTGGGGGAGGGATAAACTGCAGAGTGGGGTGTGGGAGAGGGTTAAACCGCGGACTGGGGTGTGGGAGAGGGGGAATCCCTGGAGTTGGGTGTGGGAGAGGGGTAAACAGCAGAGTGGTGCGTGGAAGAAGGGAAAACTGCAGAGTGGGGTGTGGAAGAGGGGTAAACAGCAGAGTGTGGTGTGGGAGAGGGGTAAACCGCAGAGTGGGGTGTGTGAGAGCGGTGAGCTGCAGAGTGGGGTGTAAGAGAGGGGGTAAACCGCAGAGTGGGGTGTGGGAGAGGGGTAAACCGCAGAGTGGGGTGTGGCAGTGAGATAAACAGCAGAGTGGGGTCTGGGAGAGGGTAAACCGCAGAGTGGGGTGTGGGAGAGGGGTAAACAACAGAGTGGGATGTGGGAGGGGTTAAACCGCAGAGTGGGGTGTGGGAGAGGGGTAAAGAGCAGAGTGGTGTGTGGGAGAGGGGTAAGCTGCGGAGTGGTGTGTAGGAGAGGGGTAAACCGCGGAGCGGAGTGTGGGAGAGGGTTAAACCGCAGAGTGGGGTGTGGGAGAGAAGGAAACCGCGGAGTGGGGTGTGGAAGAGGGGTAAACCGCAGAGTGGGGTGTGGGAGAGGGGTGAACAGCAGAGTGGGGTGTGGGAGAGGGGTAAACAGCAGAGTGGGGTGTGGGAGAGGGGAAACCGCGGACTGGAATGTGGGAGTGAGGTAAACAGCAGAGTAGGGTGTGGGAGAGGGGTAAACCTCAGAGTGGTGTGTGGAAGAGGGGTAAACAGCAGAGTGGGGTGTGGGAGTGGGGAAACCGCGGACTGGGGTGTGGGAGAGTGTTAAACAGCAGAGTGGGGTGTGGGAGAGAGGTAAACAGCAGAGTGGGGTGTGGGAGAGGGGTAAACAGCAGAGTGGTGTGTGGAAGAAGGGTAACCCGCAGAGTGTGGTGTGGAAGAGGGGTAAACCGCAGAATGGGGTGTGGGAGCGGGGTGTGGGAGAGGGGTTAACCGCAGAGTGGGGTGTGGGAGAGGGGTAAACAGCAGAGTGGGGTGTGGGAGAGGGTTAAACAGCAGAGTAGGGTGTGGGAGAGGAGGAAACCTTGGAGTGGGGTGTGGGAGAGGGGTAAACAGCAGAGTGAAGTGTGGAAGAGTGGTAAACCGCAGAGTGGGCTGTGGGAGTGGGGTCTGGTAGAGGGATAAACAGCAGAGTGGAGTGTCGGGAGAGGAGGAAACCTTGGAGTGGGGTGTGGGAGGGGGATAAACCGCGGAGTGGAGTGTGGGATAGGGTTAAACCGCAGAGTGGGGTGTGGGAGAGGGGTAAACAGCAGAGTGGGGTGTGGGAGAGGGGAAACCGCGGACTGGGGTGTGGGAGTGAGGGAAACAGCAGAGTGGTGTGTGGGAGAGGGGTAAACCTCAGAGTGGGGTGTGGGAGAGGGCTAAACTGCAGAGTGGGGTGTGGGAGAGGGTTAAACAGCAGAGTAGGGTGTGGGAGAGGAGGAAACCTTGGAGTGGGGTGTGGGAGAGAGGTAAACAGCAGAGTGAACTGTGGAAGAGGTGTAAACCGCAGAGTGGGCTGTGGGAGTGGGGTCTGGTAGAGGGGTAAACAGCAGAGTGGGGTGTGTGAGAGGGGGAAACCGTGGAGTGTGGTGTGGGATAGGGTTAAACCGCGGACTGGTGTGTGGGAGTGGGGTAAACAGCAGAGTGGGGTGTGGGAGTAGGGTAACCGCAGAGTGGGGTGTGGGAGAGGAGTAAACCGCAGAGTGGGGTGTGCGAGTGGGGTGTGGGAGCAGGGAAAACCGCGGAGTGGGGTGTGGCAGAGGTTTAAACAGCGGACTGGGGTGTGGGAGAGGGGGAAAACGCGGAGTAGGGTGTCGGAGAGGGGTAAACAGCAGAGTGGGATGTGGGTGAGGGGCAAACAGCAGAGTGGGGTGTGGGAGAGGGGTAAACCACAGAGTGGGCCGTGGGAGTAGGGTAAACAGCAGAGTGGGGTGTGGGAGAGGGGTAAACTGCAGAGTGGGGTGTGAGAGAGAGGTAAACCGCAGAGTGGGGTGTCGGAGAGCAGTAAACCGCAGAGTGGGGTGTGGGAGAGTGGTAAACAGCAGAGTGGGGTGTGGGAGAGGGGTAAACCGCAGAGTGGGGTTTGGGAGTGGGGTGAACCGCAGAGTGGGGTGTGGGAGAGGGCTAAACTGCAGAGTGGGGTGTGGGAGAGGTGTAAACCGCAGAGTGGGGTGTGGGAGTGGGGAAACCGCGGACTGGGGTGTGGGAGAGGGGTAAACCACAGAGTGGGGTGTGGTACTGGGTTAAGCAGTGGAGTGGGGCGTGGGAGAGGGGTAAACAGCAGAGTGGGGTGTGGGAGAGGGTGAAACCGCAGAGTGGGGTGTGCGAGAAGGTTAAACCGCGGACTGGGGTGTGCAAGAGGGGGAAACCGCAGAGTGGGGTGTGGGGAGTGGGATGTGGGAGGGGGGTAAACCGCAGAGTGGGGTGTGGGAGAGTGGTAAAGAGCAGATTGGGGTGTGGGAGAGGGGTAAGCTGCGGAGTGGTGTGTAGGAGAGGGATAAACCGCGGAGTGGAGTGTGGGATAGGGTTAAACCGCAGAGTGGGGTGTGGGAGAGGGGTAAACAGCAGAGTGGGGTGTGGGAGAGGGGAAACCGCGGACTGGGGTGTGGGAGTGAGGAAAACAGCAGAGTGGTGTGTGGGAGAGGGGTAAACCTCAGAAAGGGGTGTGGGAGAGGGCTAAACTGCAGAGTGGGGTCTGGGAGAGGGGTAAACCGCAGAGTGGGGTGTGGGAGAGGGGTAAACAGCAGAGTGGGATGTGGGAGAGGGGAAACCGCGGACTGGGGTGTGGGAGAGAGGTAAACAGCAGAGTGGGGTGTGGGAGAGAGGTAAACAGCAGAGTGGGGTGTGGAAGAGGGGTAAACAACAGAGTGGGATGTGGGAGAGGGGCAAACAGCAGAGTGGGGTGTGGGAGAGGGGTAAACCACAGAGTGGGCCGTGGGAGTAGGGTAAACAGCAGAGTGGGGTGTGGGAGTGGGGTAAACTGCAGAGTGGGGTGTGAGAGAGAGGTAAACCGCAGAGTGGGGTGTGGGAGAGGGGTAAACCGCAGAGTGGGGTGTGGGAGAGTGGTAAACAGCAGAGTGGGGTGTGGGAGAGGGGTAAACCGCAGAGTGGGGTTTGGGAGTGGGGTGAACCGCAGAGTGGGGTGTGGGAGAGGGCTAAACTGCAGAGTGGGGTGTGGGAGAGGGGTAAACCGCAGAGTGGGTTGTGGGAGTGGGGAAACCGCGGACTGGGGTGTGGGAGAGGGGTAAGCTGCAGACTGGGGTGTGGGAGAGGGGTAAACCGCAGAGTGGGGTTTGGGAGAGGGGCAAACAACAGAGTGGGATGTGGGAGGGGGGTAAACCACAGAGTGGGGTGTGGGAGAGGGGTAAAGAGCAGAGTGAGGTGTGGGAGACGGGCAAACTGCAGAGTGGGGTGTAAGAGAGGGGTAAACAGCAGAGTGGGGTGTGCGAGAAGGTTAAACCGCGGACTGGGGTGTGCAAGAGGGGGAAACCGCAGAGTGGGGTGTGGGGAGTGGGATGTGGGAGGGGGGTAAACCGCAGAGTGGGGTGTGGGAGAGTGGTAAAGAGCAGATTGGGGTGTGGGAGAGGGGTAAGCTGCGGAGTGGTGTGTAGGAGAGGGATAAACCGCGGAGTGGAGTGTGGGATAGGGTTAAACCGCAGAGTGGGGTGTGGGAGAGGGGTAAACAGCAGGGTGGGGTGTGGGAGAGGGGAAACCGCGGACTGGGGTGTGGGAGTGAGGAAAACAGCAGAGTGGTGTGTGGGAGAGGTGTAAACCTCAGAAAGGGGTGTGGGAGAGGGCTAAACTGCAGAGTGGGGTGTGGGAGAGGGGTAAACCGCAGAGTGGGTTGTGGGAGTGGGGAAACCGCGGACTGGGGTGTGGGAGAGGGGTAAACAGCAGAGTGGGGTGTGGGAGTGTGGTAAACTGCAGAGTGGGGTGTGGGAGAGTGGTAAACCGCAGAGTGGGGTGTGGGAGTGGGGTGAACCGCAGAGTGGGGTGTGGGAGAGGGCTAAACTGCAGAGTGGGGTGTGGGAGAGGGGTAAACCGCAGAGTGGGTTGTGGGAGTGGGGAAACCGCGGACTGGGGTGTGGGAGAGGGGTAAACAGCAGAGTGGGGTGTGGGAGTGTGGTAAACTGCAGAGTGGGGTGTGGGAGAGTGGTAAACCGCAGAGTGGGGTGTGGGAGTGGGGTGAACCGCAGAGTGGGGTGTGGGAGAGGGCTAAACTGCAGAGTGGGGTGTGGGAGAGGGGTAAACCGCAGAGTGGGTTGTGGGAGTGGGGAAACTGCGGACTGGGGTGTGGGAGAGGGGTAAACAGCAGAGTGGGGTGTGGGAGAGGGGTAATCTGCAGACTGTGCTGTGGGAGAGGAGTAAACCGTAGAGTGGGGTGTGGGAGAGGGGTAAACCACAGAGTGGGGTGTGTGAGAGTGGTAAACTGCAGAGTGGGGTGTAAGAGAGGGGTAAACCGCAGAGTTGGGTGTGGGAGAGGGGTAAACCGCAGAGTGGGGTGTGGGAGTGAGGTAAACAGCAGAGTGGGGTCTGGGAGAGGTGTAAACAACAGAGTGGGATGTGGGAGAGGGGCAAACAGCAGAGTGGGGTGTGGGAGAGGGGTAAACCACAGAGTGGGCCGTGGGAGTAGGGTAAACAGCAGAGTGGGGTGTGGGAGTGGGGTAAACTGCAGAGTGGGGTGTGAGAGAGAGGTAAACCGCAGAGTGGGGTGTGGGAGAGGGGTAAACCGCAGAGTGGGGTGTGGGAGAGTGGTAAACAGCAGAGTGGGGTGTGGGAGAGGGGTAAACCGCAGAGTGGGGTTTGGGAGTGGGGTGAACCGCAGAGTGGGGTGTGGGAGAGGGCTAAACTGCAGAGTGGGGTGTGGGAGAGGGGTAAACCGCAGATTGGGTTGTGGGAGTGGGGAAACCGCGGACTGGGGTGTGGGAGAGGGGTAAGCTGCAGACTGGGGTGTGGGAGAGGGGTAAACCGCAGAGTGGGGTTTGGGAGAGGGGTAAAGAGCAGAGTGAGGTGTGGGAGACGGGCAAACTGCAGAGTGGGGTGTAAGAGAGGGGCAAACTGCAGAGTGGGGTGTAAGAGAGGGGTAAACAGCAGAGTGGGTTGTGGGAGAGGGGTAAACAGCAGACTGGGGTGTGTGAGAGCGGTAAACTGCAGAGTGGGGTGTAAGAGAGGGGTAAACCGCAGAGTGGGGTGTGGGAGAGGGGTAAACCGCAGAGTGGGGTGTGGGAGTGAGGTAAACAGCAGAGTGGGGTGTGGGAGAGGGGTAAACTGCAGAGTGGGGTGTGAGAGAGAGGTAAACCGTAGAGTGGGGTGTGTGAGAGGGGTAAACCGCAGAGTGGGGTGTGGGAGAGTGGTAAACAGCAGAGTGGGGTGTGGGAGAGGGGTAAACCGCAGAGTGGGGTTTGGGACTGGGGTGAACCGCAGAGTGGGGTGTGGGAGAGGGCTAAACTGCAGAGTGGGGTGTGGGAGAGGGGTTAACCGCAGAGTGGGTTGTGGGAGTGGGGAAACCGCGGACTGGGGTGTGGGAGAGGGGTAAACCACAGAGTGGGGTGTGGTACTGGGTTAAACAGTAGAGTGGGGCGTGGGAGAGGGGTAAACAGCAGAGTGTGGTGTGGGAGAGGGTGAAACCGCAGAGTGGGGTGTGCGAGAAGGTTAAACCGCGGACTGGGGTGTGCAAGAGGGGGAAACCGCAGAGTGGGGTGTGGGGAGTGGGATGTGGGAGGGGGGTAAACCGCAGAGTGGGGTGTGGGAGAGTGGTAAAGAGCAGAGTGCGGTGTGGGAGAGGGGTAAACCGCAGAATGGGGTGTGGGAGTGTGGTAAACAGCAGAGTGGGGTGTGGGAGAGGGGTAAACCGCAGAGTGGGGTGTGGGAGTGGGGTGAACCGCAGAGTGGGGTGTGGGAGAGGGCTAAACTGCAGAGTGGGGTGTGGGAGAGGGGTAAACCGCAGAGTGGGTTGTGGGAGTGGGGAAACCGCGGACTGGGGTGTGGGAGAGGGGTAAACAGCAGAGTGGGGTGTGGGAGAGGGGTAATCTGCAGACTGTGGTGTGGGAGAGGAGTAAACCGTAGAGTGGGGTGTGGGAGAGGGGTAAACCACAGAGTGGGGTGTGTGAGAGTGGTAAACTGCAGAGTGGGGTGTAAGAGAGGGGTAAACCGCAGAGTGGGGTCTGGGAGAGGGGTAAACCGCAGAGTGGGGTTTGGAGAGTGGTAAACAGCAGAGTGGGGTGTGGGAGAGGGGAAACCGCGGACTGGGGTGTGGGAGAGAGGTAAACAGCAGAGTGGGGTGTGGGAGAGAGGTAAACAGCAGAGTGGGGTGTGGAAGAGGGGTAAGCTGCAGATTTCAGTAAACTGCGAAGTGGGGTATGGGAGTGGGGTAACCCACCGAGTGGGGTAAAGCACGGAGTGGGGAGTGGGAGAGGGGTAAACCGCAGAGTGGGGTGTGGGAGAGGGTTAAACCGCGGACTGGGGTGTGGGAGTGTGGGAAAACGTGGAGTGGGGTGTGGAAGACAGGTAAACAGCAGAGTGGGGTGTGGAAGATAGGTAAGCTGCAGAGTTCAGTAAACTGCGAAGTGGGGTATGAGAGTGGGGTAACCCACCGAGTGGGGTAAAGCACAGAGTGGGGAGTGGGGGAGGGATAAACTGCAGAGTGGGGTGTGGGAGAGGGTTAAACCGCGGACTGGGGTGTGCGAGAGGGGGAAACGGTGCAGTGGGGTGTGGGAGAGGGGTAAACAGCAGAGTGATGTGTGGAAGAGGGGTAAACCGCAGAGTGGGGTGTGGAAGAGGGGTAAACCGCAGAGTGGGGAGTGGGAGCGGGGTGTGGGAGAGGGGTTAACCGCAGAGTGGGGTGTGGGAGAGGGGTAAACAGCAGAGTAGGGTGTGGGAGAGGAGGAAACCTTGGAGTGCGGTGTGGGAGAGGGGTAAACAGCAGAGTGAAGTGTGGAAGAGGGGTAAACCGCAGAGTGGGCTGTGGGAGAGGGGTCTGGTAGAGGGGTAAACAGCAGAGTGGGATGTGTGAGAGGGGGAAACCGTGGAGTGGGGTGTGGGAGAGGGTTAAACCGCGGACTGGAGTGTGGGAGTGGGGTAAACAGCAGAGTGGGGTGTGGGAGTGGGGTAACCGCAGAGTGGGGTGTGGGAGAGGAGTAAACAGCTGAGTTGGGTGTGGAAGAGGGGTAAACCGCAGAGTGGGGTGTGGGAGTGGGGTGTGGGAGCAGGGGAAACCGCGGAGTGGGGTGTGGCAGTGGTTTAAACCGCGGACTGGGGTGTGGGAGAGGGGGAAACCGCGGAGTAGGGTGTCGGAGAGGGGTAAACAGCAGAGTGGGGTGTGGGAGAGGGGTAAACAGCAGAGTGGGGGTGTGGGAGTGGGCAAACTGCGGACTGGGGTGTGGGAGAGAGTTAAACAGCAGAGTGGGGTGTAGGAGAGAAGTAAACAGCAGAGTGGGGTGTGGGAGAGGGGTAAACAGCAGAGTGGTGTGTGGAAGAGGGGTAAACCGCAGAGTGGGGTGTGGAAGAGTGGTAAACCGCAGAGTGGGGTTTGGGAGCGGGGTGTGGGAGAGGGGTTAACCGCAGAGTGGGGTGTGGGAGAGGGGTAAACAGCAGAGTGGGGTGTCGGAGAGGGGTAAACAGCAGAGTAGGTTGTGGGAGAGGAGGAAACCTTGGAATGGGGTGTGGGAGAGGGGTAAACAGCAGAGTGAAGTGTGGAAGAGGGGTAAACCGCAGAGTGGGCTGTGGGAGTGGGGTCTGGTAGAGGGGTAAACAGCAGAGTGGGGTGTGTGAGAGGAGGAAACCGTGGAGTGTGCTGTGGGAGAGGGTTAAACCGCGGACTGGTGTGTGGGAGTGGGGTAAACAGCAGAGTGGGGTGTGGGAGTGGGATAACCGCAGAGTGGGGTCTGGGAGAGGAGTAAACAGCAGAGTGGGGTGTGGAAGAGGGGTAAACCGCAGAGTGGGGTGTGGGAGCAGGGGAAACCACGGAGTGGGGTGTGGCAGAGGATTAAACCGCGGACTGGGGTGTGGACAGAGGGTGAAATCGCGGAGTAGGGTGTCGGAGAGGGGTAAACAGCAGAGTGGGGTGTGGGTGAGGGGTAAACAGCAGAGTTGGGTGTGGGAGAGGAGTAAACCAGAGAGTGGGCCGTGGGAGTAGGGTAAACCAGCATGAGTGGTGTGTGGAAGAGGGGTAAACCGCAGAGTGGGGTGTGGAAGAGGGGTAAACCGCAGAGTGGGGTGTGGGAGCGGGGTGTGGGAGAGGGGTTAACCGCAGAGTGGGGTGTGGGAGAGGGTTAAACAGCAGAGTGGGGTGTGGGAGAGGAGTAAACCGCAGAGTGGGCTGTGGGAGTGGGGTCTGGTAGAGGAGTAAACAGCAGAGTGGGGTGTGTGAGAGGGGGAAAACGTGGAGTGGGGTGTGGGAGAGGGTTAAACCGCGGACTGGTGTGTGGGAGTGGGGTAAACAGCAGAGTGGGGTGTGGGAGCAGGGGAAACCGCGGAGTGGGGTGTGGCAGAGGTTTAAACCGCGGACTGGGGTGTGGGAGAGGGGGAAACCGCGGAGCAGGGTGTCGGAGAGGGGTAAACAGCAGAGTTGGGTGTCGGTGAGGGGTAAACAGCAGAGTGGGGTGTGGGAGAGGAGTAAACCAGAGAGTGGGCCGTGGGAGTAGGGTAAACCAGCATGAGTGGGGTGTGGAAGAGGGGTAAGCTGCAGAGATCAGTAAACTGCGAAGTGGGGTATGAGAGTGGGGTCACCCACCGAGTGGGGTAAAGCATAGAGTGGGGAGTGGGGGAGATATAAACTGCAGAGTGGGGTGTGGGAGAGGGTTAAACCGCGGACTGGGGTGTGGGAGAGGGGGAAACCCTGGAGTTGGGTGTGGGAGAGGGGTAAACAGCAGAGTAGTGCGTGGAAGAAGGGAAAACCGCAGAGTGGGGTGTGGGAGAGGGGTTAACCGCAGAGTGGGGTGTGGGAGAGGGGTAAACTGCAGAGTGGGGTGTGGGAGAGGGGTAAACCGCAGAGTGGGTTGTGGGAGTGGGGAAACCGCGGACTGGGGTGTGGTAGAGGGGTAAACAGCAGAGTGGGGTGTGGGAGAGGGTGAAACCGCAGAGTGGGGTATGCGAGAAGGTTAAACCGCGGACTGGGGTGTGCAAGAGGGGTAAACCGCAGAGTGGGGTGTGGGGAGTGGGATGTGGGAGGGGGGTAAACCGCAGAGTGGGGTGTGGGAGAGTGGTAAAGAGCAGATTGGGGTGTGGGAGAGGGGTAAGCTGCGGAGTGGTGTGTAGGAGAGGGATAAACCGCGGAGTGGAGTGTGGGAGAGGGTTAAACCGCAGAGTGGGGTGTGGGAGAGGGGTAAACAGCAGAGTGGGGTGTGGGAGAGGGGAAACCGCGGACTGGGGTGTGGGAGTGAGGAAAACAGCAGAGTGGTGTGTGGGAGAGGGGTAAACCTCAGAGTGGGGTGTGGGAGAGGGCTAAACTGCAGAGTGGGGTGTGGGAGAGGGGTAAACCGCAGAGTGGGTTGTGGGAGTGGGGAAACCGCGGACTGGGGTGTGGGAGAGGGGTAAACAGCAGAGTGGGGTGTGGGAGTGTGGTAAACAGCAGAGTGGGGTGTGGGAGTGCGGTGAACCGCAGAGTCGGGTGTGGGAGAGGGCTAAACTGCAGAGTGGGGTGTGGGAGAGGGTTAAACCGCAGAGTGGGTTGTGGGAGTGGGGAAACCGCGGACTGGGGTGTGGGAGAGGGGTAAACAGCAGAGTGGGGTGTGGGAGAGGGGTAATCTGCAGACTGTGGTGTGGGAGAGGAGTAAACCGTAGATTGGGGTGTGGGAGAGGGGTAAACCACAGAGTGGGGTGTGTGAGAGTGGTAAACTGCAGAATGGGGTGTAAGAGAGGGGTAAACCGCAGAGTGGGGTGTGGGAGAGGGGTAAACCGCAGAGTGGGGTGTGGGAGTGAGGTAAACAGCAGAGTGGGGTCTGGGAGAGGGGTAAACCGCAGAGTGGGGTGTGGGAGAGGGCTAAACACCAGAGTGGGGTGTGGGAGAGGGGAATCCGCGGACTGGAGTGTGGGAGAGATGTAAACAGCAGAGTGGGGTGTGGGAGAGAGGTAAACAGCAGAGTGGGGTGTGGAAGAGGGGTAAGCTGCAGATTTCAGTAAACTGCGAAGTGGGGTATGGGAGTGGGTTAACCCACCGAGTGGGGTAAAGCACGGAGTGGGGAGTGGGAGAGGGGTAAACCGCAGAGTGGGGTGTGGGAGAGGGATAAAACGCGGACTGGGGTGTGCGAGAGGGGGAAACGGTGCAGTGGGGTGTGGGAGAGGGGTAAACAGCAGAGTGATGTGTGGAAGAGGGGTAAACCGCAGAGTGGGGTGTGGGAGAGGGGTAAACAGCAGAGTAGGGTGTGGGAGAGGAGGAAACCTTGGAGTGGGGTGTGGGAGACGGGTAAACTGCAGAGTGAAGTGTGGAAGAGGGGTAAACCGCAGAGTGGGCTGTGGGAGTGGTGTCTGGTAGAGGGGTAAACAGCAGAGTGGGCTGTGTGAGAGAAGGAAACCGTGGAGTGGGGTGTGGGATAGGGTTAATCCGCGGACTGGTGTGTGGGAGTGGGGTAAACAGCAGAGTGGGGTGTGGGAGTGGGGTAACCGCAGAGTGGGGTGTGGGAGAGGAGTAAACAGCAGAGTGGGGTGTGGAAGAGGGGTAAACCGCAGAGTGGGGTGTGGGAGTGGGGTGTGGGAGCAGGGGAAATCGCGGAGTGGGGTGTGGCAGAGGATTAAACCGCGGACTGGGGTGTGGACAGAGGGTGAAACCGCGGAGTAGGGTGTCGGAGAGGGGAAAACAGCAGAGTGGGGTGTGGGTGAGGGGTAAACAGCAGAGTTGGGTGTGGGAGAGGAGTAAACCAGAGAGTGGGCCGTGGGAGTAGGGTAAACCAGCATGAGTGGTGTGTGGAAGAGGGGTAAACAGCAGAGTGGGGTGTGGGAGTGGGCAAACTGCGGACTGGGGTGTGGGAGAGAGTTAAACAGCAGAGTGGGGTGTAGGAGAGAAGTAAACAGCAGAGTGGGGTGTGGGAGAGGGGTAAACAGCAGAGTGGTGTGTGGAAGAGGGGTAAACCGCAGAGTGGGGTGTGGAAGAGTGGTAAACCGCAGAGTGGGGTTTGGGAGCGGGGTGTGGGAGAGGGGTTAACCGCAGAGTGGGGTGTGGGAGAGGGGTAAACAGCAGAGTGGGGTGTCGGAGAGGGGTAAACAGCAGAGTAGGTTGTGGGAGAGGAGGAAACCTTGGAGTGGGGTGTGGGAGAGGGGTAAACCGCAGAGTGGGCTGTGGGAGTGGGGTCTGGTAGAGGGGTAAACAGCAGAGTGGGGTGTGTGAGAGGAGGAAACCGTGGAGTGTGCTGTGGGAGAGGGTTAAACCGCGGACTGGTGTGTGGGAGTGGGGTAAACAGCAGAGTGGGGTGTGGGAGTGGGATAACCGCAGAGTGGGGTGTGGGAGAGGAGTAAACAGCAGAGTGGGGTGTGGAAGAGGGGTAAACCGCAGAGTGGGGTGTGGGAGCAGGGGAAACCACGGAGTGGGGTGTGGCAGAGGATTAAACCGCGGACTGGGGTGTGGACAGAGGGTGAAATCGCGGAGTAGGGTGTCGGAGAGGGGTAAACAGCAGAGTGGGGTGTGGGTGAGGGGTAAACAGCAGAGTTGGGTGTGGGAGAGGAGTAAACCAGAGAGTGGGCCGTGGGAGTAGGGTAAAGCAGCATGAGTGGTGTGTGGAAGAGGGGTAAACCGCAGAGTGGGGTGTGGAAGAGGGGTAAACCGCAGAGTGGGGTGTGGGAGCGGGGTGTGGGAGAGGGGTTAACCGCAGAGTGGGGTGTGGGAGAGGGGTAAACAGCAGAGTGGGGTGTGGGAGAGGAGTAAACCGCAGAGTGGGCTGTGGGAGTGGGGTCTGGTAGAGGAGTAAACAGCAGAGTGGGGTGTGTGAGAGGGGGAAAACGTGGAGTGGGGTGTGGGAGAGGGTTAAACCGCGGACTGGTGTGTGGGAGTGGGGTAAACAGCAGAGTGGGGTGTGGGAGCAGGGGAAACCGCGGAGTGGGGTATGGCAGAGGTTTAAACAGCGGACTGGGGTGTGGGAGAGGGGGAAACCGCGGAGTAGGGTGTCGGAGAGGGGTAAACAGCAGAGTTGGGTGTCGGTGAGGGGTAAACAGCAGAGTGGGGTGTGGGAGAGGAGTAAACCAGAGAGTGGGCCGTGGGAGTAGGGTAAACCAGCATGAGTGGGGTGTGGAAGAGGGGTAAGCTGCAGAGATCAGTAAACTGCGAAGTGGGGTATGAGAGTGGGGTAACCCACCGAGTGGGGTAAAGCATAGAGTGGGGAGTGGGGGAGGGATAAACTGCAGAGTGGGGTGTGGGAGAGGGTTAAACCGCGGACTGGGGTGTGGGAGAGGGGGAAACCCTGGAGTTGGGTGTGGGAGAGGGGTAAACAGCAGAGTAGTGCGTGGAAGAAGGGAAAACCGCAGAGTGGGGTGTGGGAGAGGGGTTAACCGCAGAGAGGGGTGTGGGAGAGGGGTAAACTGCAGAGTGGGGTGTGGGAGAGGGGTAAACCGCAGAGTGGGTTGTGGGAGTGGGGAAACCGCGGACTGGGGTGTGGTAGAGGGGTAAACAGCAGAGTGGGGTGTGGGAGAGGGTGAAACCGCAGAGTGGGGTATGCGAGAAGGTTAAACCGCGGACTGGGGTGTGCAAGAGGGGTAAACCGCAGAGTGGGGTGTGGGGAGTGGGATGTGGGAGGGGGGTAAACCGCAGAGTGGGGTGTGGGAGAGTGGTAAAGAGCAGATTGGGGTGTGGGAGAGGGGTAAGCTGCGGAGTGGTGTGTAGGAGAGGGATAAACCGCGGAGTGGAGTGTGGGAGAGGGTTAAACCGCAGAGTGGGGTGTGGGAGAGGGGTAAACAGCAGAGTGGGGTGTGGGAGAGGGGAAACCGCGAACTGGGGTGTGGGAGTGAGGAAAACAGCAGAGTGGTGTGTGGGAGAGGGGTAAACCTCAGACTGGGGTGTGGGAGAGGGCTAAACTGCAGAGTGGGGTGTGGGAGAGGGGTAAACCGCAGAGTGGGTTGTGGGAGTGGGGAAACCGCCGACTGGGGTGTGGGAGAGGGGTAAACAGCAGAGTGGGGTGTGGGAGTGTGGTAAACAGCAGAGTGGGGTGTGGGAGTGCGGTGAACCGCAGAGTGGGGTGTGGGAGAGGGCTAAACTGCAGAGTGGGGTGTGGGAGAGGGTTAAACCGCAGAGTGGGTTGTGGGAGTGGGGAAACCGCGGACTGGGGTGTGGGAGAGGGGTAAACAGCAGAGTGGGGTGTGGGAGAGGGGTAATCTGCAGACTGTGGTGTGGGAGAGGAGTAAACCGTAGAGTGGGGTGTGGGAGAGGGGTAAACCACAGAGTGGGGTGTGTGAGAGTGGTAAACTGCAGAATGGGGTGTAAGAGAGGGGTAAACCGCAGAGTGGGGTGTGGGAGAGGGGTAAACCGCAGAGTGGGGTGTGGGAGTGAGGTAAACAGCAGAGTGGGGTCTGGGAGAGGGGTAAACCGCAGAGTGGGGTGTGGGAGAGGGCTAAACACCAGAGTGGGGTGTGGGAGAGGGGAATCCGCGGACTGGAGTGTGGGAGAGATGTAAACAGCAGAGTGGGGTGTGGGAGAGAGGTAAACAGCAGAGTGGGGTGTGGAAGAGGGGTAAGCTGCAGATTTCAGTAAACTGCGAAGTGGGGTATGGGAGTGGGTTAACCCACCGAGTGGGGTAAAGCACGGAGTGGGGAGTGGGAGAGGGGTAAACCGCAGAGTGGGGTGTGGGAGAGGGATAAAACGCGGACTGGGGTGTGCGAGAGGGGGAAACGGTGCAGTGGGGTGTGGCAGAGGGGTAAACAGCAGAGTGATGTGTGGAAGAGGGGTAAACCGCAGAGTGGGGTGTGGGAGAGGGGTAAACAGCAGAGTGGGGTGTGGGAGAGGGGTAAACAGCAGAGTAGGGTGTGGGAGAGGAGGAAACCTTGGAGTGGGGTGTGGGAGACGGGTAAACAGCAGAGTGAAGTGTGGAAGAGGGGTAAACCGCAGAGTGGGCTGTGGGAGTGGTGTCTGGTAGAGGGGTAAACAGCAGAGTGGGCTGTGTGAGAGAAGGAAACCGTGGAGTGGGGTGTGGGATAGGGTTAATCCGCGGACTGGTGTGTGGGAGTGGGGTAAACAGCAGAGTGGGGTGTGGGAGTGGGGTAACCGCAGAGTGGGGTGTGGGAGAGGAGTAAACAGCAGAGTGGGGTGTGGAAGAGGGGTAAACCGCAGAGTGGGGTGTGGGAGTGGGGTGTGGGAGCAGGGGAAACCGCGGAGTGGGGTGTGGCAGAGGATTAAACCGCGGACTGGGGTGTGGACAGAGGGTGAAACCGCGGAGTAGGGTGTCGGAGAGGGGAAAACAGCAGAGTGGGGTGTGGGTGAGGGGTAAACAGCAGAGTTGGGTGTGGGAGAGGAGTAAACCAGAGAGTGGGCCGTGGGAGTAGGGTAAACCAGCATGAGTGGTGTGTGGAAGAGGGGTAAACCGCAGAGTGGGGTGTGGAAGTGGGGTAAACCGCAGAGTGGGGTGTGGGAGCGGGGTGTGGGGGAGGGGTTAACCGCAGAGTGGGGTGTGGGAGAGTGGTAAACAGCAGAGTGGGGTGTGGGAGAGGGGTAAACAGCAGAGTAGGGTGTGGGAGAGGAGGAAACCTTGGAGTGGGGTGTGGGAGAGGGGTAAACAGCAGAGTGAAGTGTGGAAGAGGTGTAAACCGCAGAGTGGGCTGTGGGAGTGGGGTCTGGTAGAGGAGTAAACAGCAGAGTGGGGTGTGTGAGAGGGGGAAACCGTGGAGTGGGGTGTGGGAGAGGGTTAAACCGCGGACTGGTGTGTGGGAGTGGGGTAAACAGCAGAGTGGGGTGTGGGAGTGGGGTAACCGCAGAGTGGGGTGTGGGAGAGGAGTAAACAGCAGAGTGGGGTGTGGAAGAGAGGTAAACCGCAGAGTGGGGTGTGGGAGTGGGGTGTGGGAGCAGGGGAAACCGCGGAGTGGGGTGTGGCAGAGGTTTAAACCGCGGACTGGGGTGTGGGAGAGGGGGAAACAGCAGAGTGGGGTGTCGGTGAGGGGTAAACAGCAGAGTGGGGTGTGGGAGAGGGGTAAACCAGAGAGTGGGCCGTGGGAGTAGGGTAAACAAGCATGAGTGGGGTGTGGAAGAGGGGTAAGCTGCAGAGATCAGTAAACTGCGAAGTGGGGTATGAGAGTGGGGTAACCCACCGAGTGCGGTAAAACATGGAGTGGGGAGTGGGGGAGGGATAAACTGCAGAGTGGGGTGTGGGAGAGGGTTAAACCGCGGGCTGGGGTGTGGGAGAGGGGGAAACCCTGGAGTTGGGTGTGGGAGAGGGGTAAACAGCAGAGTGGTGCGTGGAAGAAGGGAAAACTGCAGAGTGGGGTGTGGAAGAGGGGTAAACCGCAGAGTGGGGTGTGGGAGCGGGGTGTGGGAGAGGGGTTAACCGCAGAGTGGGGTGTGGGAGAGGGGTAAACAGCAGAGCAGGGTGTGGGAGAGGAGGAAACCTTGGAGTGGGGTGTGGGAGAGGGGTAAACAGCAGAGTGAAGTGTGGAAGAGGTGTAAACCGCAGAGTGGGCTGTGGGAGTGGGGTCTGGTAGAGGAGTAAACAGCAAAGTGGGGTGTGTGAGAGGGGGAAACCGTGGAGTGGGGTGTGGGAGAGGGTTAAACCGCGGACTGGTGTGTGGGAGTGGGGTAAACAGCAGAGTGGGGTGTGGGAGTGGGGTAACCGCAGAGTGGGTTGTGGGAGAGGAGTAAACAGCAGAGTGGGGTGTGGAAGAGAGGTAAACCGCAGAGTGGGGTGTGGGAGTGGGGTGTGGGAGCAGGGGAAACCGCGGAGTGGGGTGTGGCAGAGGTTTAAACCGCGGACTGGGGTGTGGGAGAGGGGGAAACAGCAGAGTGGGGTGTCGGTGAGGGGTAAACAGCAGAGTGGGGTGTGGGAGAGGGGTAAACCAGAGAGTGGGCCGTGGGAGTAGGGTAAACCAGCATGAGTGGGGTGTGGAAGAGGGGTAAGCTGCAGAGATCAGTAAACTGCGAAGTGGGGTATGAGAGTGGGGTAACCCACTGAGTGCGGTAAAACATGGAGTGGGGAGTGGGGGAGGGATAAACTGCAGAGTGGGGTGTGGGAGAGGGTTAAACCGCGGGCTGGGGTGTGGGAGAGGGGGAAACCCTGGAGTTGGGTGTGGGAGAGGGGTAAACAGCAGAGTGGTGCGTGGAAGAAGGGAAAACTGCAGAGTGGGGTGTGGAAGAGGGGTAAACCGCAGAGTGGGGTGTGGGAGCGGGCTGTGGGAGAGGGGTTAACCGCAGAGTGGGGTGTGGGAGAGGGGTAAACAGCAGAGTGGGGTGTGGGAGAGGAGGAAACCTTGGAGTGGGGTGTGGGAGAGGGGTAAACAGCAGAGTGAAGTGTGGAAGAGGGGTAAACCGCAGAGTGGGCTGTGGGAGTGGGGTCTGGTAGAGGGGTAAACAGCAGAGTGGGATGTGTGAGAGGGGGAAACCGTGGAGTGGGGTGTGGGAGAGGGTTAAACCGCGGACTGGAGTGTGGGAGTGGGGTAAACAGCAGAGTGGGGTGTGGGAGTGGGGTAACCGCAGAGTGGGGTGTGGGAGAGGAGTAAACAGCTGAGTGGGGTGTGGAAGAGGGGTAAACCGCACAGTGGGGTGTGGGAGTGGGGTGTGGGAGCAGGGGAAACCGCGGAGTGGGGTGTGGCAGTGGTTTAAACCGCGGACTGGGGTGTGGGAGAGGGGGAAACAGCGGAGTAGGGTGTCGGAGAGGGGTAAACAGCAGAGTGGGGTGTGGGAGAGGGCTAAACAGCAGAGTGGGGTGTGGGAGTGGGCAAACCGCGGACTGGGGTGTGGGAGAGAGTTAAACAGCAGAGTGGGGTGTGGGAGAGAAGTAAACAGCAGAGTGGGGTGTGGGAGAGGGGTAAACAGCAGAGTGGTGTGTGTAAGAGGGGTAACCCGCAGAGTGGGGTGTGGAAGAGGGGTAAACCGCAGAGTGGGGTGTGGGAGCGGGGTGTGGGAGAGGGGTTAACCGCAGAGTTAGGTGTGGGAGAGGGGTAAACAGCAGAGTGGGGTGTCGGAGAGGGGTAAACAGCAGAGTAGGTTGTGGGAGAGGAGGAAACCTTGGAGTGGGGTGTGGGAGAGGGGTAAACAGCAGAGTGAAGTGTGGAAGAGGTGTAAACCGCAGAGTGGGCTGTGGGAGTGGGGTCTGGTAGAGGGGTAAACAGCAGAGTGGGGTGTGTGAGAGGGGGAAACCGTGGAGTGTGCTGTGGGAGAGGGTTAAACCGCGGACTGGTGTGTGGGAGTGGGGTAAACAGCAGAGTGGGGTGTGGGAGTAGGGTAACCGCAGAGTGGGGTGTGGGAGAGGAGTAAACAGCAGAGTGGGGTGTGGAAGAGGGGTAAACCGCACAGTGGGGTGTGGGAGTGGGGTGTGGGAGCAGGGAAAACCGCGGAGTGGGGTGTGGCAGAGGTTTAAACCGCGGACTGGGGTGTGGGAGAGGGGGAAAACGCGGAGTAGGGTGTCGGAGAGGGGTAAACAGCAGAGTGGGATGTGGGTGAGGGGCAAACAGCAGAATGGGGTGTGGGCGAGGGGTAAACCACAGAGTGGGCCGTGGGAGTAGGGTAAACAGCAGAGTGGGGTGTGGGAGAGGGGTAAAGTGCAGAGTGGGGTGTGAAAGAGAGGTAAACCGTAGAGTGAGGTGTGGGAGAGTGGTAAACAGCAGAGTGGGGTGTGGGAGAGGGGTAAACCGCAGAGTGGGTTTTGGGACTGGGGTGAACCGCAGAGTGGGGTGTGGGAGAGGGCTAAACTGCAGAGTGGGGTGTGGGAGAGGGGTAAACCGCAGAGTGGGTTGTGGGAGTGGGGAAACCGCGGACTGGGGTGTGGGAGTGGGGTAAACAGCAGAGTGGGGTGTGGGAGAGGGTGAAACCGCAGAGTGGGGTATGCGAGAAGGTTAAACCGCGGACTGGGGTGTGCAAGAGGGGTAAACCGCAGAGTGGGGTGTGGGGAGTGGGATGTGGGAGGGGGGTAAACCGCAGAGTGGGGTGTGGGAGAGTGGTAAAGAGCAGATTGGGGTGTGGGAGAGGGGTAAGCTGCGGAGTGGTGTGTAGGAGAGGGATAAACCGCGGAGTGGAGTGTGGGAGAGGGTTAAACCGCAGAGTGGGGTGTGGGAGAGGGGTAAACAGCAGAGTGGGGTGTGGGAGAGGGGAAACCGCGGACTGGGGTGTGGGAGTGAGGAAAACAGCAGAGTGGTGTGTGGGAGAGGGGTAAACCTCAGACTGGGGTGTGGGAGAGGGCTAAACTGCAGAGTGGGGTGTGGGAGAGGGGTAAACCGCAGAGTGGGTTGTGGGAGTGGGGAAACCGCGGACTGGGGTGTGGGAGAGGGGTAAACAGCAGAGTGGGGTGTGGGAGTGTGGTAAACAGCAGAGTGGGGTGTGGGAGTGGGGTGAACCGCAGAGTGGGGTGTGGGAGAGGGCTAAACTGCAGAGTGGGGTGTGGGAGAGGGTTAAACCGCAGAGTGGGTTGTGGGAGTGGGGAAACCGCGGACTGGGGTGTGGGAGAGGGGTAAACAGCAGAGTGGGGTGTGGGAGAGGGGTAATCTGCAGACTGTGGTGTGGGAGAGGAGTAAACCGTAGAGTGGGGTGTGGGAGAGGGTTAAACCACAGAGTGGGGTGTGTGAGAGTGGTAAACCGCAGAGTGGGGTGTGGGAGAGGGGTAAACCGCAGAGTGGGGTGTGGGAGTGAGGTAAACAGCAGAGTGGGGTCTGCGAGAGGGGTAAACCGCAGAGTGGGGTGTGGGAGAGCGGTAAACACCAGAGTGGGGTGTGGGAGAGGGGAAACCGCGGACTGGAGTGTGGGAGAGATGTAAACAGCAGAGTGGGGTGTGGGAGAGAGGTAAACAGCAGAGTGGGGTGTGGAAGAGGGGTAAGCTGCAGATTTCAGTAAACTGCGAAGTGGGGTATGGGAGTGGGTTAACCCACCGAGTGGGGTAAAGCACGGAGTGGGGAGTGGGAGAGGGGTAAACCGCAGAGTGGGGTGTGGGAGAGGGATAAAACGCGGACTGGGGTGTGCGAGAGGGGGAAACGGTGCAGTGGGGTGTGGGAGAGGGGTAAACAGCAGAGTGATGTGTGGAAGAGGGGTAAACCGCAGAGTGGGGTGTGGAAGAGGGGTAAACCGCAGAGTGGGGTGTGGGAGAGGGGTAAACAGCAGAGTAGGGTGTGGGAGAGGGGTAAACAGCAGAGTAGGGTGTGGAGGAGGAAACCTTGGAGTGGGGTGTGGGAGAGGGGTAAACAGCAGAGTGGGCTGTGAGAGTGGTGTCTGGTAGAGGGGTAAACAGCAGAGTGGGCTGTGTGAGAGAAGGAAACCGTGGAGTGGGGTGTGGGAGAGGGTTAAACCGCGGACTGGTGTGTGGGAGTGGGGTAAACAGCAGAGTGGGGTGTGGGAGTGGGGTAACCGCAGAGTGGGGTGTGGGAGAGGAGTAAACAGCAGAGTGAGGTGTGGAAGAGGGGTAAACCGCAGAGTGGGGTGTGGGAGTGGGGTGTGGGAGCAGGGGAAACCGCGGAGTGGGGTGTGGCAGAGGATTAAACCGCGGACTGGGGTGTGGACAGAGGGTGAAACCGCGGAGTAGGGTGTCGGAGAGGGGAAAACAGCAGAGTGGGGTGTGGGTGAGGGGTAAACAGCAGAGTTGGGTGTGGGAGAGGAGTAAACCAGAGAGTGGGCCGTGGGAGTAGGGTAAACCAGCATGAGTGGGGTGTGGAAGAGGGGTAAGCTGCAGAGTTCAGTAAACTGTGAAGTGGGGTATGAGAGTGGGGTAACCCACCGAGTGGGGTAAAGCACAGAGTGGGGAGTGGGGGAGGGATAAACTGCAGAGTGGGGTGTGGGAGAGGGTTAAACCGCGGACTGGGGTGTGGGAGAGGGGGAAACCCTGGAGTTGGGTGTGGGAGAGGTGTAAACAGCAGAGTGGGGTGTGGAAGAGTTGTAAAATGGAGAGTGGGGTGTGTAAGAGGGGTAAACCGCAGAGTGGGGTGTGGGAGTGGGGTGTGGGAGAGGGGTAAACAGCAGAGTGAAGTGTGGAAGAGGGGTAAACCGCAGAGTGGGCTGTGGGAGTGGGGTCTGGTAGAGGGGTAAACAGCAGAGTGGGGTGTGGGAGAGAAGTAAACAGCAGAGTGGGGTGTGGGAGAGGGGTAAACAGCAGAGTGGGGTGTGGGAGAGAAGTAAACAGCAGAGTGGGGTGTGGGAGAGGGGTAAACAGCAGAGTGGTGTGTGGAAGAGGGGTAAACCGCAGAGTGGGGTGTGGGAGCGGGGTGTGGGAGAGGGGTTAACCGCAGAGTGGGGTGTGGGAGAGGGGTAAACAGCAGAGTGGGGTGTCGGAGAGGGGTAAACAGCAGAGTAGGTTGTGGGAGAGGAGGAAACCTTGGAGTGGAGTGTGGGAGAGGGTAAACAGCAGAGTGAAGTGTGGAAGAGGGGTAAACCGCAGAGTGGGCTGCGGGAGTGGGGTCTGGTAGAGGGGTAAACAGCAGAGTGGGCTGTGTGAGAGGAGGAAACCGTGGAGTGGGGTGCGGGAGAGGGATAAACCGCGGACTGGTGTGTGGGAGTGGGGTAAACAGCAGAGTGGGGTGTGGGAGTAGGGTAACCGCAGAGTGGGGTGTGGGAGAGTGGTAAACAGCAGAGTGGGGTGTGGGAGAGGGGTAAACAGCAGAGTAGGGTGTGGGAGAGGAGGAAACCTTGGAGTGGGGTGTGGGAGAGGGGTAAACAGCAGAGTGAAGTGTGGAAGAGGTGTAAACCGCAGAGTGGGCTGTGGGAGTGGGGTCTGGTAGAGGAGTAAACAGCAAAGTGGGGTGTGTGAGAGGGGGAAACCGTGGAGTGGGGTGTGGGAGAGGGTTAAACCGCGGACTGGTGTGTGGGAGTGGGGTAAACAGCAGAGTGGGGTGTGGGAGTGGGGTAACCGCAGAGTGGGGTGTGGGAGAGGAGTAAACAGCAGAGTGGGGTGTGGAAGAGAGGTAAACCGCAGAGTGGGGTGTGGGAGTGGGGTGTGGGAGCAGGGGAAACCGCGGAGTGGGGTGTGGCAGAGGTTTAAACCGCGGACTGGGGTGTGGGAGAGGGGGAAACCGCGGAGTAGGGTGTTGGAGAGGGGTAAACAGCAGAGTGGGGTGTCGGTGAGGGGTAAACAGCAGAGTGGGGTGTGGGAGAGGGGTAAACCAGAGAGTGGGCCGTGGGAGTAGGGTAAACCAGCATGAGTGGGGTGTGGAAGAGGGGTAAGTTGCAGAGATCAGTAAACTGCGAAGTGGGGTATGAGAGTGGGGTAACCCACCGAGTGCAGTAAAACATGGAGTGGGGAGTGGGGGAGGGATAAACTGCAGAGTGGGGTGTGGGAGAGGGTTTAACCGCGGGCTGGGGTGTGGGAGAGGGGGAAACCCTGGAGTTGGGTGTGGGAGAGGGGTAAACAGCAGAGTGGTGCGTGGAAGAAGGGAAAACTGCAGAGTGGGGTGTGGAAGAGGGGTAAACCGCAGAGTGGGGTGTGGGAGCGGGGTGTGGAGAGGGGTTAACCGCAGAGTGGGGTGTGGGAGAGGGGTAAACAGCAGAGTGGGGTGTGGGAGAGGGGTAAACAGCAGAGTGGGCTGTGTGAGAGGAGGAAACCGTGGAGTGGGGTGTGGGAGAGGGATAAACCGCGGACTGGTGTGTGGGAGTGGGGTAAACAGCAGAGTGGGGTGTGGGAGTAGGGTAACCGCAGAGTGGGGTGTGGGAGAGTGGTAAACAGCAGAGTGGGGTGTGGGAGAGGGGTAAACAGCAGAGTAGGGTGTGGGAGAGGAGGAAACCTTGGAGTGGGGTGTGGAGAGGGGTAAACAGCAGAGTGAAGTGTGGAAGAGTGTAAACCGCAGAGTGGGCTGTGGGAGTGGGGTGTGGGAGCAGGGGAAACCGCGGAGTGGGGTGTGGCAGAGGTTTAAACCGCGGACTGGGGTGTGGGAGAGGGGGAAACCGCGGAGTAGGGTGTTGGAGAGGGGTAAACAGCAGAGTGGGGTGTCGGTGAGGGGTAAACAGCAGAGTGGGGTGTGGGAGAGGGGTAAACCAGAGAGTGGGCCGTGGGAGTAGGGTAAACCAGCATGAGTGGGGTGTGGAAGAGGGGTAAGTTGCAGAGATCAGTAAACTGCGAAAAAGTGGGGTATGAGAGTGGGGTAACCCACCGAGTGCGGTAAAACATGGAGTGGGGAGTGGGGGAGGGATAACTGCAGAGTGGGGTGTGGGAGAGGGTTTAACCGCGGGCTGGGGTGTGGGAGAGGGGGAAACCCTGGAGTTGGGTGTGGGAGAGGGGTAAACAGCAGAGTGGTGCGTGGAAGAAGGGAAAACTGCAGAGTGGGGTGTGGAAGAGGGGTAAACCGCAGAGTGGGGTGTGGGAGCGGGGTGTGGGAGAGGGGTTAACCGCAGAGTGGAGTGTGGGAGAGGGGTAAACAGCAGAGTGGGGTGTGGGAGAGGTGTAAACAGCAGAGTAGGGTGTGGGAGAGGAGGAAACTTTGGAGTGGGGTGTGGGAGAGGGGTAAACAGCAGAGTGAAGTGTGGAAGAGGGGTAAACCGCAGAGTGGGCTGTGGGAGTGGGGTCTGGTAGAGGGGTAAACAGCAGAGTGGGATGTGTGAGAGGGGGAAACCGTGGAGTGGGGTGTGGGAGAGGGTTAAACCGCGGACTGGAGTGTGGGAGTGGGGTAAACAGCAGAGTGGGGTGTGGGAGTGGGGTAACCGCAGAGTGGCGTGTGGGAGAGGAGTAAACAGCTGAGTGGGGTGTGGAAGAGGGGTAAACCGCACAGTGGGGTGTGGGAGTGGGGTGTGGGAGCAGGGGAAACCGCGGAGTGGGGTGTGGCAGTGGTTTAAACCGCGGACTGGGGTGTGGGAGAGGGGGAAACCGCGGAGTAGGGTGTCGGAGAGGGGTAAACAGCAGAGTGGGGTGTGGAGAGGGCTAAACAGCAGAGTGGGGTGTGGGAGTGGGCAAACCGCGGACTGGGGTGTGGGAGAGAGTTAAACAGCAGAGTGGGGTGTGGGAGAGAAGTAAACAGCAGAGTGGGGTGTGGGAGAGGGGTAAACAGCAGAGTGGTGTGTGTAAGAGGGGTAAACCGCAGAGTGGGGTGTGGAAGAGGGGTAAACCGCAGAGTGGGGTGTGGGAGCGGGGTGTGGGAGAGGGGTTAACCGCAGAGTGGGGTGTGGGAGAGGGGTAAACAGCAGAGTGGGGGTGTCGGAGAGGGGTAAACAGCAGAGTAGGTTGTGGGAGAGGAGGAAACCTTGGAGTGGGGTGTGGGAGAGGGGTAAACAGCAGAGTGAAGTGTGGAAGAGGTGTAAACCGCAGAGTGGGCTGTGGGAGTGGGGTCTGGTAGAGGGGTAAACAGCAGAGTGGGGTGTGTGAGAGGGGGAAACCGTGGAGTGTGCTGTGGGAGAGGGTTAAACCGCGGACTGGTGTGTGGGAGTGGGGTAAACAGCAGAGTGGGGTGTGGGAGTAGGGTAACCGCAGAGTGGGGTGTGGGAGAGGAGTAAACAGCAGAGTGGGGTGTGGAAGAGGGGTAAACCGCACAGTGGGGTGTGGGAGTGGGGTGTGGGAGCAGGGAAAACCGCAGAGTGGGATGTGGGTGAGGGGCAAACAGCAGAATGGGGTGTGGGAGAGGGGTAAACCACAGAGTGGGCCGTGGGAGTAGGGTAAACAGCAGAGTGGGGTGTGGGAGAGGGGTAAACTGCAGAGTGGGGTGTGAAAGAGAGGTAAACCGTTAGAGTGAGGTGTGGGAGAGGGGTAAACCGCAGAGTGGGGTGTGGGAGAGTGGTAAACAGCAGAGTGGGTTGTGGGAGTGGGGAAACCGCGGACTGGGGTGTGGGAGAGGGGTAAACAGCAGAGTGGGGTGTGGGAGAGGGTGAAACCGCAGAGTGGGGTATGCGAGAAGGTTAAACCGCGGACTGGGGTGTGCAAGAGAGGGAAACCGCAGAGTGGGGTGTGGGGAGTGGGATGTGGGAGGGGGGTAAACCGCAGAGTGGGGTGTGGGAGAGTGGTAAAGAGCAGATTGGGGTGTGGGAGAGGGGTAAGCTGCGGAGTGGTGTGTAGGAGAGGGATAAACCGCGGAGTGGAGTGTGGGAGAGGGTTAAACCGCAGAGTGGGTGTGGGAGAGGGGTAAACAGCAGAGTGGGGTGTGAGAGAGGGGAAACCGCGGACTGGGGTGTGGGAGTGAGGAAAACAGCAGAGTGGTGTGTGGGAGAGGGGTAAACCTCAGACTGGGGTGTGGGAGAGGGCTAAACTGCAGAGTGGGGTGTGGGAGAGGGGTAAACCGCAGAGTGGGTTGTGGGAGTGGGGAAACCGCGGACTGGGGTGTGGGAGAGGGGTAAACAGCAGAGTGGGGTGTGGGAGTGTGGTAAACAGCAGAGTGGGGTGTGGGAGTGGGGTGAACCGCAGAGTGGAGTGTGGGAGAGGGCTAAACTGCAGAGTGGGGCGTGGGAGAGGGTTAAACCGCAGAGTGGGTTGTGGGAGTGGGGAAACCGCGGACTGGGGTGTGGGAGAGGGGTAAACAGCAGAGTGGGGTGTGGAGAGGGGTAAATCTGCAGACTGTGGTGTGGGAGAGGAGTAAACCGTAGAGTGGGGTGTGGGAGAGGGGTAAACCACAGAGTGGGGTGTGTGAGAGTGGTAAACTGCAGAATGGGGTGTAAGAGAGGGGTAAACCGCAGAGTGGGGTGTGGGAGAGGGGTAAACAGCAGAGTGGGGTGTGGGAGTGAGGTAAACAGCAGAGTGGGGTCTGGGAGAGGGGTAAACCGCAGAGTGGGGTGTGGGAGAGGGGTAAACAGCAGAGTGGGGTGTGGGAGAGGGGAAACCGCGGACTGGGGTGTGGGAGAGATGTAAACAGCAGAGTGGGGTGTGGGAGAGAGGTAAACAGCAGAGTGGGGTGTGGAAGAGGGGTAAGCTGCAGATTTCAGTAAACTGCGAAGTTGGGTATGGGAGTGGGTTAACCCACCATGTGGGGTAAAGCACGGAGTGGGGAGTGGGAGAGGGGTAAACCGCAGAGTGGGGTGTGGGAGAGGGATAAAACGCGGACTGGGGTGTGCGAGAGGGGGAAACGGTGCAGTGGCGTGTGGGAGAGGGGTAAACAGCAGAGTGATGTGTGGAAGAGGGGTAAACCGCAGAGTGGGGTGTGGAAGAGGGGTAAAGCGCAGAGTGGGGTGTGGGAGAGGGGTAAACAGCAGAGTGGTGCGTGGAAGAAGGGAAAACTGCAGAGTGGGGTGTGGAAGAGGGGTAAACCGCAGAGTGGGGTGTGGGAGCGGGGTGTGGGAGAGGGGTTAACCGCAGAGTGGAGTGTGGGAGAGGGGTAAACAGCAGAGTGGGGTGTGGGAGAGGTGTAAACAGCAGAGTAGGGTGTGGGAGAGGAGGAAACTTTGGAGTGGGGTGTGGGAGAGGGGTAAACAGCAGAGTGAAGTGTGGAAGAGGGGTAAACCGCAGAGTGGGCTGTGGGAGTGGGGTCTGGTAGAGGGGTAAACAGCAGAGTGGGATGTGTGAGAGGGGGAAACCGTGGAGTGGGGTGTGGGAGAGGGTTAAACCGCGGACTGGAGTGTGGGAGTGGGGTAAACAGCAGAGTGGGGTGTGGGAGTGGGGTAACCGCAGAGTGGCGTGTGGGAGAGGAGTAAACAGCTGAGTGGGGTGTGGAAGAGGGGTAAACCGCACAGTGGGGTGTGGGAGTGGGGTGTGGGAGCAGGGGAAACCGCGGAGTGGGGTGTGGCAGTGGTTTAAACCGCGGACTGGGGTGTGGGAGAGGGGAAACCGCGGAGTAGGGTGTCGGAGAGGGGTAAACAGCAGAGTGGGGTGTGGGAGAGGGCTAAACAGCAGAGTGGGGTGTGGGAGTGGGCAAACCGCGGACTGGGGTGTGGGAGAGAGTTAAACAGCAGAGTGGGGTGTGGGAGAGAAGTAAACAGCAGAGTGGGGTGTGGGAGAGGGGTAAACAGCAGAGTGGTGTGTGTAAGAGGGGTAAACCGCAGAGTGGGGTGTGGAAGAGGGGTAAACCGCAGAGTGGGGTGTGGGAGCGGGGTGTGGGAGAGGGGTTAACCGCAGAGTGGGGTGTGGGAGAGGGGTAAACAGCAGAGTGGGGTGTCGGAGAGGGGTAAACAGCAGAGTAGGTTGTGGGAGAGGAGGAAACCTTGGAGTGGGGTGTGGGAGAGGGGTAAACAGCAGAGTGAAGTGTGGAAGAGGTGTAAACCGCAGAGTGGGCTGTGGGAGTGGGGTCTGGTAGAGGGGTAAACAGCAGAGTGGGGTGTGTGAGAGGGGGAAACCGTGGAGTGTGCTGTGGGAGAGGGTTAAACCGCGGACTGGTGTGTGGGAGTGGGGTAAACAGCAGAGTGGGGTGTGGGAGTAGGGTAACCGCAGAGTGGGGTGTGGGAGAGGAGTAAACAGCAGAGTGGGGTGTGGAAGAGGGGTAAACCGCACAGTGGGTGTGGGAGTGGGGTGTGGGAGCAGGGAAAACCGCAGAGTGGGATGTGGGTGAGGGGCAAACAGCAGAATGGGGTGTGGGAGAGGGGTAAACCACAGAGTGGGCCGTGGGAGTAGGGTAAACAGCAGAGTGGGGTGTGGGAGAGGGGTAAACTGCAGAGTGGGGTGTGAAAGAGAGGTAAACCGTAGAGTGAGGTGTGGGAGAGGGGTAAACCGCAGAGTGGGGTGTGGGAGAGTGGTAAACAGCAGAGTGGGGTGTGGGAGAGGGGTAAACCGCAGAGTGGGGTTTGGGACTGGGGTGAACCGCAGAATGGGGTGTGGGAGAGGGGTAAACCGCAGAGTGGGTTGTGGGAGTGGGGAAACCGCGGACTGGGGTGTGGGAGAGGGGTAAACAGCAGAGTGGGGTGTGGGAGAGGGTGAAACCGCAGAGTGGGGTATGCGAGAAGGTTAAACCGCGGACTGGGGTGTGCAAGAGAGGGAAACCGCAGAGTGGGGTGTGGGGAGTGGTGGGGAGTGGGATGTGGGAGGGGGGTAAACCGCAGAGTGGGGTGTGGGAGAGTGGTAAAGAGCAGATTGGGGTGTGGGAGAGGGGTAAGCTGCGGAGTGGTGTGTAGGAGAGGGATAAACCGCGGAGTGGAGTGTGGGAGAGGGTTAAACCGCAGAGTGGAGTGTGGGAGAGGGGTAAACAGCAGAGTGGGGTGTGAGAGAGGGGAAACCGCGGACTGGGGTGTGGGAGTGAGGAAAACAGCAGAGTGGTGTGTGGGAGAGGGGTAAACCTCAGACTGGGGTGTGGGAGAGGGCTAAACTGCAGAGTGGGGTGTGGGAGAGGGGTAAACCGCAGAGTGGGTTGTGGGAGTGGGGAAACCGCGGACTGGGGTGTGGGAGAGGGGTAAACAGCAGAGTGGGGTGTGGGAGTGTGGTAAACAGCAGAGTGGGGTGTGGGAGTGGGGTGAACCGCAGAGTGGAGTGTGGGAGAGGGCTAAACTGCAGAGTGGGGCGTGGGAGAGGGTTAAACCGCAGAGTGGGTTGTGGGAGTGGGGAAACCGCGGACTGGGGTGTGGGAGAGGGGTAAACAGCAGAGTGGGGTGTGGGAGAGGGGTAATCTGCAGACTGTGGTGTGGGAGAGGAGTAAACCGTAGAGTGGGGTGTGGGAGAGGGGTAAACCACAGAGTGGGGTGTGTGAGAGTGGTAAACTGCAGAATGGGGTGTAAGAGAGGGGTAAACCGCAGAGTGGGGTGTGGGAGAGGGGTAAACAGCAGAGTGGGGTGTGGGAGTGAGGTAAACAGCAGAGTGGGGTCTGGGAGAGGGGTAAACCGCAGAGTGGGGTGTGGGAGAGGGGTAAACAGCAGAGTGGGGTGTGGGAGAGGGGAAACCGCGGACTGGGGTGTGGGAGAGATGTAAACAGCAGAGTGGGGTGTGGGAGAGAGGTAAACAGCAGAGTGGGGTGTGGAAGAGGGGTAAGCTGCAGATTTCAGTAAACTGCGAAGTTGGGTATGGGAGTGGGTTAACCCACCATGTGGGGTAAAGCACGGAGTGGGGAGTGGGAGAGGGGTAAACCGCAGAGTGGGGTGTGGGAGAGGGATAAAACGCGGACTGGGGTGTGCGAGAGGGGGAAACGGTGCAGTGGCGTGTGGGAGAGGGGTAAACAGCAGAGTGATGTGTGGAAGAGGGGTAAACCGCAGAGTGGGGTGTGGAAGAGGGGTAAAGCGCAGAGTGGGGTGTGGGAGAGGGGTAAACAGCAGAGTGGGGTGTGGGAGAGGGGTAAACAGCAGAGTAGGGTGTGGGAGAGGAGGAAACCTTGGAGTGGGGTGTGGGAGAGGGGTAAACAGCAGAGTGAAGTGTGGAAGAGGGGTAAACCGCAGAGTGGGCTGTGGGAGTGGGGTCTGGTAGAGGGGTAAACAGCAGAGTGGGCTGTGTGAGAGGAGGAAACCGTGGAGTGGGGTGTGGGAGAGGGTTAAACCGCGGACTGGTGTGTGGGAGTGGGGTAAACAGCAGAGTGGGGTGTGGGAGTGGGGTATCCGCAGAGTGGGGTGTGGGAGAGGAGTAAACAGCAGAGTAGGGTGTGGAAGAGGGGTAAACCGCACAGTGGGGTGTGGGAGTGGGGTGTGGGAGCAGGGGAAACCGCGGAGTGGGGTGTGGCAGTGGTTTAAACCGCGGACTGGGGTGTGGGAGAGGGGGAAACCGCGGAGTAGGGTGTCGGAGAGGGGTAAACAGCAGAGTGGGGTGTGGGTGAGGGGTAAACAGCAGAGTGGGGTGTGGGAGAGGAGTAAACCAGAGAGTGGGCCGTGGGAGTAGGGTAAACCAGCATGAGTGGGGTGTGGAAGAGGGGTAAGCTGCAGAGTTCAGTAAACTGCGAAGTGGGGTATGAGAGTGGGGTAACCCACCGAGTGGGGTAAAGCACAGAGTGGGGAGTGGGGGAGGGATAAACTGCAGAGTGGGGTGTGGGAGAGGGTTAAACCGCGGACTGGGGTGTGGGAGAGGGGGAAACCCTGGAGTTGGGTGTGGGAGAGGTGTAAACAGCAGAGTGGGGTGTGGAAGAGTTGTAAAATGGAGAGTGGGGTGTGGGAGACGGGTAAACCGCAGAGTGGGGTGTGGGAGTGGTGTGTGGGAGAGGGGTAAACATCAGAGTGGGGTGTGGGAGAGGGGTAAACAGCAGAGTAGGGTGTGGGAGAGGGGGAAACATTGGAATGGAGTGTGGGAGAGAGGTAAACCGCAGAGTGGGGTGTGGGAGAGGGGTAAACCGCAGAGTGGTGTGTGGAAAAGGGGTAAACAACAGAGTGGCATGTGGGAGGGGGGTAAACCGCAGAGTTGTGTGTGGGAGAGGGGTAAACAGCAGAGTGGGGTGTGGGAGAGGGCAAATCTGCAGAGTGGGGTGTGGGAGAGGGGGAAACCTTGGAGTGGGGTGTGGGAGAGGGGTAAACAGCAGAGTGAAGTGTGGAAGAGGGGTAAACTGCAGAGTGGGCTGTGGGAGTGAGGTCTGGTAGAGGAGTAAACAGCAGAGTGGGGTGTGTGAGAGGGGGAAACCGTGGAGTGGGGTGTGGGAGAGGGTTAAACCGCGGACTGGTGTGCTGGTGTGTGGGAGTGGGGTAAACAGCAGAGTGGGGTGTGGGAGTGGGTAACCGCAGAATGGGGTGTGGGAGAGCAGTAAACAGCAGAGTGGGGTGTGGAAGAGGGGTAAACCGCAGAGTGGGGTGTGGGAGTGGGGTGTGGAGCAGGGGAAACCGCGGAGTGGGTTGTGGCAGACGATTAAACCGCGGACTGGGGTGTGGACTGAGGGTTAAACCGCGAGTAGGGTGTCGGAGAGGGGTAAACAGCAGAGTTGGGGTGTGGGAGAGGAGTAAACCAGAGAGTGGGCCGTGGGAGTAGGGTAAACCAGCATGAGTGGGGTGTGGAAGAGGGGTAAACCGCAGAGTGGGGGTGTGGGAGTGGGGTGTGGGAGCAGGGGAAACCGCGGAGTGGGTTGTGGCAGACGATTAAACCGCGGACTGGGGTGTGGACTGAGGGTTAAACCGCGGAGTAGGGTGTTGGAGAGGGGTAAACAGCAGAGTTGGGTGTGGGAGAGGAGTAAACCAGAGAGTGGGCCGTGGGAGTAGGGTAAACCAGCATGAGTGGGGTGTGGAAGAGGGGTAAGCTGCAGAGTTCAGTAAACTGCAAAGTGGGGTATGATAGTGGGGGTAACCCACCGAGTGGGTAAAGCACGGAGTGGGGAGTGGGGGAGGGAATAAACTGCAGAGTGGGGTGTGGGAGAGGGTTAAACCGCGGACTGGTGTGTGGGAGAGGGGGAAACCCTGGAGTGGGGTGTGGGAGAGGTGTAACAGCAGAGTGGGGTGTGGAAGAGGTGTAAAATGGAGAGTGTGGTGTGGGAGTGGGGTGTGGGAGAGGGTAAACCGCAGAGTGGGGTATGGGAGAGGGGTAAACACAGAGTGGGGTGTGGGAGAGGGGTAAACCACAGAGTGGGTGTGGTACTGGGTTAAACAGTAGAGTGGGGCGTGGGAGAGGGGTAAACATCAGAGTGGGGTGTGGAGAGGGTGAAACCGCAGAGTGGGGTGTGCGAGAAGGTTAAACCGCGGACTGGGGTGTGCAAGAGGGGGAAACCGCAGAGTGGGGTGTGGGAGAGGGGTAAACCGCAGAGTGGGGTGTGTGAGAGCGGTAAACTGCAGACTAGGGTGTAAGAGAGGGGTAAACCGCAGACTGGGGTGTGGGAGAGGGGTAAACAACAGAGTGGGATGTGGGAGGGGGGTAAACCGCAGAGTGGGGTGTGGGAGAGTGGTAAAGAGCAGATTGGGATGTGGGAGAGGGGTAAGCTGCGGAGTGGTGTGTAGGAGAGGGATAAACCGCGGAGTGGAGTGTGGGAGAGGGGTTAAACCGCAGAGTGGGGTGTCGGAGAGGGGTAAACAGCAGAGTGGGGTGTGGGAGAGGGGAAACCGCGGACTGGGGTGTGGGTGTGAGGTAAACAGCAGAGTGGTGTGTGGAGAGGGGTAAACCTCAGAATGGGGTGTGGGAGAGGGCTAAACTGCAGAGTGGGGTGTGGGAGAGGGGTAAACCGCAGAGTGGGTTGTGGGAGTGGGGAAACCGCGGACTGGGGTGTGGGAGAGTGGTAAACAGCAGACTGGGGTGTGGGAGAGGGGTAATCTGCAGACTGGGGTGTGGGAGAGGAGTAAACCGTAGAGTGGGGTGTGGGAAAGGGGTAAACCGCAGAATGGGGTGTGGGAGTGTGGTAACAGCAGAGTGGGGTGTGGGAGAGGGGTAAACCCGCAGAGTGGGGTGTGGGAGTGGGGTGAACTGCAGAGTGGGGTGTGGGAGAGGGCTAAACCGCAGAGTGGGGTGTGGGAGAGGGGTAAAGAGCAGAGTGGGGTGTGAGAGAGGGGAAACCGCGGAGTGGAGTGTGGGAGCGGGTTAAACCGCAGAGTGCGGTGTGGGAGAGGATTAAACCGCGGAGTGGGGTGTGGAAGAGGGGTAAACCACAGAGTGGGGTGTGGGAGAGTGGTAAACGCGCAGAGTGGGGTGTGGGAGAGGGTTAAACCGCGGACTGGGTGTGGAGAGGGGGAAACCGCGGAGTGGGATGTGGGAGAGTGGTAAACAGCAGAGTGGTGTGTGGAAAAGGGGTAAACCGCAGAGTGGGGTGTGGAAGAGGGTAAACCGCAGAGTGGGGTGTGGGAGTGGGGTCTGGGAGAGGGGGTTAACCGCAGAGTGGGGTGTGGGAGAGGGGTAAACAGCAGAGTGGGGTGTGGGAGAGGGGTAAACAGCAGAGTAGAGTGTGGGAGAGGGGGAAACCTTGGAGTGTGGTGTGGGAGAGGGGTAAACAGCAGAGTGAAGTGTGGAAGAAGGGTAAACTGCAGAGTGGGCTGTGGGAGTGGGGTCTGTAGAGGAGTAAACAGCAGAGTGGGGTGTGTGAGAGGGGGAAACCGTGGAGTGGGGTGTGGGAGAGGGTTAAACCGCGGACTGGTGTGTGGGAGTGGGGTAAACAGCAGAGTGGGGGTGTGGGAGTGGGGTAACCGCAGAATGGGGTGTGGGAGAGGAGTAAACAGCAGAGTGGGGTGTGGAAGAGGGGTAAACCGCAGAGTGGGGTGTGGGAGTGGGGTGTGGGAGCAGGGGAAACCGCGGAGTGGTTGTGGCAGACGATTAAACCGCGGACTGGGGTGTGGACAGAGGGTGAAACCGCGGAGTAGGGTGTCGGAGAGGGGTAAACAGCAGAGGTTGGGTGTGGGAGAGGAGTAAACCAGAGAGTGGGCCGTGGGAGTAGGGTAAACCAGCATGAGTGGGGTGTGGAAGAGGGGTAAGCTGCAGAGTTCAGTAAACTGCCATGTGGGGTATGATACTGGGGTAACCCACCGAGTGGGTAAAGCACGGAGTGGGGAGTGGGGGAGGGATAAACTGCAGAGTGGGGTGTGGGAGAGGTTAAACCGCGGACTGGGGTGTGGGAGAGGGGGAAACCCTGGAGTGGGGTGTGGGAGAGGTGTAACAGCAGAGTGGGGTGTGGAAGAGGTGTAAAATGGAGAGTGGGGTGTGGGAGTGGGGTGTGGGAGAGGGGTAAACCGCAGAGTGGGGTGTGGGAGAGGGGTAAACATCAGAGTGGGGTGTGGGAGAGGGGTAACCACAGAGTGGGGTGTGGTACTGGTTAAACAGTAGAGTGGGGCGTGGGAGAGGGGTAAACATCAGAGTGGGGTGTGGGAGTGGGTGAAACCGCAGAGTGGGGTGTGCGAGAAGGTTAAACCGCGGACTGGGGTGTGCAAGAGGGGGAAACCGCAGAGTGGGGTGTGGGAGAGGGGTAAACCGCTGAGTGGGGTGTGTGAGAGCGGTAAACTGCAGACTAGGGTGTAAGAAAGGGGTAAACGCAGACGGGGTGTGGGAGAGGGGTAAACCGCAGAGTGGGGTGTGGGAGAGGGGTAAACAACAGAGTGGGATGTGGGAGGGGGGTAAACCGCAGAGTGGGGTGTGGGAGAGTGGTAAAGAGCAGATTGGGGTGTGGGAGAGGGGTAAGCTGCGAGTGGTGTGTAGGAGAGGGATAAACCGCGGAGTGGAGTGTGGGAGAAGGTTAAACCGCAGAGTGGGGTGTGGGAGAGGGGTAAACCAGAGAGTGGGCCGTGGGAGTAGGGTAAACCAGCATGAGTGGGGTGTGGAAGAGGGGTAAGCCTGCAGAGTTCAGTAAACTGCAAAGTGGGGTATGATAGTGGGGTAACCCACCGAGTGGGTAAAGCACGGAGTGGGGAGTGGGGGAGGGATAAACTGCAGAGTGGGGTGTGGGAGAGGGTTAAACCGCGGACTGGGGTGTGGGAGAGGGGGAAACCCTGGAGTGGGGTGTGGGAGAGGTGTAACAGCAGAGTGGGGGTGTGGAAGAGGTGTAAAATGGAGAGTGGGGTTGTGGGAGTGGGGTGTGGGAGAGGGGTAAACCGCAGAGTGGGGTGTGGGAGAGGGGTAAACATCAGAGTGGGGTGTGGGAGAGGGGTAAACCACAGAGTGGGGTGTGGTACTGGGTTAAACAGTAGAGTGGGGCGTGGGAGAGGGGTAAACATCAGAGTGGGGTGTGGGAGAGGGTGAAACCGCAGAGTGGGGTGTGCGAGAAGGTTAAACCGCGGACTGGGGTGTGCAAGAGGGGAAACCGCAGAGTGGGGTGTGGGAGAGGGGTAAACCGCAGAGTGGGGTGTGTGAGAGCGGTAAACTGCAGACTAGGGTGTAAGAAAGGGGTAAACCGCAGACTGGGGTGTGGAGAGGGGTAAACCGCAGAGTGGGGTGTGGGAGAGGGGTAAACAACAGAGTGGGATGTGGGAGGGGGGTAAACCGCAGAGTGGGGTGTGGGAGAGTGGTAAAGAGCAGATTGGGGTGTGGGAGAGGGGTAAGCTGCGGAGTGGTGTGTAGGAGAGGGATAAACGCGGAGTGGAGTGTGGGAGAAGGTTAAACGCAGAGTGGGGTGTGGGAGAGGGGGTAAACAGCAGAGTGGGGTGTGGGAGAGGGGAAACCGCGGACTGGGGTGTGGGAGTGAGGTTAAACAGCAGAGTAGTGTGAGGGGAGAGGGGTAAACCTCAGAATGGGGTGTGGGAGAGGGCTAAACTGCAGAGTGGGGTGTGGGGGAGGGGTAAACCGCAGAGTGGGTTGTGGGAGTGGGGAAACCGCGGACTGGCGTGTGGGAGAGGGGTAAACAGCAGACTGGGGTGTGGGGCGAGGTTTAATCTGCAGACTGGGGTGTGGGAGAGGAGTAACCGTAGAGTGGGGTGTGGGAAAGGGGTAAACCGCAGAATGGTTTGTGAGAGTGTGGTAAACAGCAGAGTGGGTGTGGGAGAGGGGTAAACCGCAGAGTGGGGTGTGGGAGTGGGGTGAACCGCAGAGTGGGGTGTGGGAGAGGGCTAAACTGCAGAGTGGGGTGGGGGAGAGGGGTAAACCGCAGAGTGGTTGTGGGAATGGGGAAACCGCGGACTGGGGTGTGGGAGAGGGGTAAACAGCAGAGTCGGGTGTGGGAGAGGGGTAATCTGCAGACTGTGGTGTGGGAGAGGAGTAAACCGTAGAGTGGGGTGTGGGAGAGGGGTAAACCGCAGAGTGGGGTGTGGTACTGGGGTAAACAGTAGAGTGGGGTGTGGGAGAGGGGTAAACAGCAGAGTGGGGTGTGTGAGAGTGGTAAACTGCAGAGTGGGGTGTAAGAGAGGGGTAAACCGCAGAGTGGGGTATGGGAGAGGGGTAAACCGCAGAGTGGGGTGTGGAGTGAGGTAAACAGCAGAGTGTGGTCTGGAGAGGGTAAACCGCAGAGTGGGTGTGGGAGAGGAGTAAACCAGAGAGTGGGCCGTGGAGTAGGGTAAACCAGCATGAGTGGGGTGTGGAAGATGGGTAAGCTGCAGAGTTCAGTAAACTGCAAAGTGGGGTATGATAGTGGGGTAACCCACCGAGTGGGTAAAGCACGGAGTGGGGAGTGGGGGAGGGATAAACTGCAGAGTGGGGTGTGGGAGAGGGTTAAACCGCGGACTGGGGTGTGGGAGAGGGGGAAACCCTGGAGTGGGGTGTGGGAGAGGTGTAACAGCAGAGTGGGGTGTGGAAGAGGTGTAAAATGGAGAGTGGGGTGTGGGAGTGGGGTGTGGGAGAGGGGGTAAACCGCAGAGTGGGGTATGGGAGAGGGGTAACATCAGAGTGGGGTGTGGGAGAGGGGTAAACCACAGAGTGGGGTGTGGTACTGGGTTAAACAGTAGAGTGGGGCGTGGGAGAGGGGTAAACATCAGAGTGGGGTGTGGGAGAGGGTGAAACCGCAGAGTGGGGTGTGCGAGAAGGTTAAACCGCGGACTGGGGTGTGCAAGAGGGGGAAACCGCAGAGTGGGGTGTGGGAGAGGGGTAAACCGCAGAGTGGGGTGTGTGAGAGCGGTAAACTGCAGACTAGGGTGTAAGAGAGGGGTAAACCGCAGACTGGGGTGTGGGAGAGGGGTAAACAACAGAGTGGGATGTGGGAGGGGGGTAAACCGCAGAGTGGGGTGTGGGAGAGTGGTAAAGAGCAGATTGGGATGTGGGAGAGGGGTAAGCTGCGGAGTGGTGTGTAGGAGAGGGATAAACCGCGGAGTGGAGTGTGGGAGAGGGTTAAACCGCAGAGTGGGGTGTCGGAGAGGGGTAAACAGCAGAGTGGGTGTGGGAGAGGGGAAACCGCGGACTGGGTGTGGGTGTGAGGTAAACAGCAGAGTGGTGTGTGAGAGAGGGGTAAACCTCAGAATGGGGTGTGGGAGAGGGCTAAACTGCAGAGTGGGGTGTGGGAGAGGGGTAACCGCAGAGTGGGTTGTGGGAGTGGGGAAACCGCGGACTGGGGTGTGGGAGAGTGGTAAAAAGCAGACTGGGGTGTGGGAGAGGGGTAATCTGCAGACTGGGGTGTGGGAGAGGAGTAACCGTAGAGTGGGGTGTGGGAAAGGGGTAAACCGCAGAATGGGGTGTGGGAGTGTGGTAAACAGCAGAGTGGGTGTGGGAGAGGGGTAAACCGCAGAGTGGGGTGTGGGAGTGGGGGTGAACTGCAGAGTGGGGTGTGGGAGAGGGCTAAACCGCAGAGTGGGGGTGTGGAAGAGGGGTAAAGAGCAGAGTGGGGTGTGAGAGAGGGGAAACCGCGGGAGTGGAGTGTGGGAGCGGGTTAAACCGCAGAGTGCGGTGTGGGGAGAGGATTAACCGCGGAGTGGGGTGTGGAAGAGGGTAAACCGCAGAGTGGGGTGTGGGAGAGTGGTAAACCGCAGAGTGGGGTGTGGGAGAGGGTTAAACCGCGGACTGGGGTGTGGGAGAGGGGGAAACCGTGGAGTGGGATGTGGTAGAGGGGTAAACAGCAGAGTGGTGTGTGGAAAAGGGGTAAACCGCAGAGTGGGGTGTGGAAGAGGGGTAAACCGCAGAGTGGGGTGTGGGAGTGGGGTCTGGAGAGGGGGTTAACCGCAGAGTGGGGTGTGGGAGAGGGGTAAACAGCAGAGTGGGGTGTGGGAGAGGGGTAAACAGCAGAGTAGAGTGTGGGAGAGGGGGAAACCTTGGAGTGTGGTGTGGGAGAGGGGTAAACAGCAGAGTGAAGTGTGGAAGAGGGGTAAACTGCAGAGTGGGCTGTGGGAGTGGGGTCTGGTAGAGGAGTAAACAGCAGAGTGGGGTGTGTGAGACGGGGAAACCGTGGAGTGGGGTGTGGGAGAGGGTTAAACCGCGGACTGGTGTGTGGGAGTGGGGTAAACCAGCAGAGTGGGTGTGGGAGTGGGGTAACCGCAGAAATGGGGTGTGGGAGAGGAGTAAACAGCAGAGTGGGGTGTGGAAGAGGGGTAAACCGCAGAGTGGGGTGTGGAGTGGGGTGTGGGAGCAGGGGAAACCGCGGAGTGGGTTGTGGCAGACGATTAAACACGCGGACTGGGGTGTGGACAGAGGGTGAAACCCGCGGAGTAGGGTGTCGGAGAGGGGGTAAACAGCAGAGTGGGTGTGGGGAGAGGAGTAAACCAGAGAGTGGGCCGTGGGAGTAGGGTAAACCAGCATGAGTGGGGTGTGGAAGAGGGGTAAGCTGCAGAGTTCAGTAAACTGCAAAGTGGGGTATGATACTGGGGTAACCCACCGAGTGGGTAAAGCACGGAGTGGGGAGTGGGGGAGGGATAAACTGCAGAGTGGGGTGTGGGAGAGGGTTAAACCGCGGACTGGGTGTGGGAGAGGGGAAACCCTGGAGTGGGGTGTGGGAGAGGTGTAACAGCAGAGTGGGGTGTGGAAGAGGTGTAAAATGGAGAGTGGGGTGTGGGAGTGGGGTGTGGGAGAGGGGTAAACCGCAGAGTGGGGTGTGGGAGAGGGGTAAACATCAGAGTGGGGTGTGGGAGAGGGGTAAACCACAGAGTGGGGTGTGGTACTGGGTTAAACAGTAGAGTGGGGCGTGGGAGGAGGGGTAAACATCAGAGTGGGTGTGGGAGAGGGTGAAACCGCAGAGTGGGGTGTGCGAGAAGGTTAAACCGCGGACTGGGGTGTGCAAGAGGGGGAAACCGCCAGAGTGGGGTGTGGAGAGGGGTAAACCGCAGAGTGGGGTGTGTGAGAGCGGTAAACTGCAGACTAGGGTGTAAGAAAGGGGTAACCGCAGACTGGGGTGTGGGAGAGGGGTAAACCGCAGAGTGGGGTGTGGGAGAGGGGTAAACAACAGAGTGGGATGTGGGAGGGGGGTAAACCGCAGAGTGGGGTGTGGGAGAGTGGTAAAGAGCAGATTGGGGTGTGGGTAGAGGGGTAAGCTGCGGAGTGGTGTGTAGGAGAGGGATAAACCGCGGAGTGGAGTGTGGGAGAAGGTTAAACCGCAGAGTGGGGTGTGGGAGAGGGGTAAACAGCAGAGTGGGGTGTGGGAGAGGGGAAACCGCGGACCTGGGGTGTGGGAGTGAGGTAAACAGCAGAGTGGTGTGAGGGAGAGGGGTAAACCTCAGAATGGGGTGTGGGAGAGGGCTAAACTGCAGAGTGGGGTGTGGGAGAGGGGTAAACCGCAGAGTGGGTTTGTGGGAGTGGGGAAACCGCGGACTGGCGTGTGGGAGAGGGGTAAACAGCAGACTGGGGTGTGAGAGAGGGGTAATCTGCAGACTGGGGTGTGGGAGAGGAGTAAACCGTAGAGTGGGGTGTGGGAGTGGGGTGAACTGCAGAGTGGGGTGTGGGAGAGGGCTAAACCGCAGAGTGGGGTGTGGGAGAGGGGTAAAGAGCAGAGTGGGGTGTGAGAGAGGGGAAACCGCGGAGTGGAGTGTGGGAGCGGGTTAAACCGCAGAGTGCGGTGTGGGAGAGGATTAAACCGCGGAGTGGGGTGTG
>NW_027275966.1:0-47121 GCF_030028105.1 Mobula birostris | reverse complement strand
AGCATGAGATTCAGGGCATGAGATTCAGGGCATGATTTTCAGGGCAGGAGATTCAGGGCAGGTGTTTCAGGGCATGAGATTCAGGGCATGAGTTTCAGGACAGGAGTTTCAGGGCAGGAGTTTCAGGGCATGTGATTCAGGGCGTGAGTTTCAGGATATGAGATTCATGGCATGAGTTTCAGTGCAGGAGTTTCAGGGCATGAGATTCAGGGCATGAGTTTCAGGGTAGGTGATTCAGGGCAGGAGTTTCAGGACATGAGATTCAGGGCATGAGTTTCAGTGCAGGAACTTGAGGTCATGAGATTCAGTGCACGACTTTCAGAGCGTGAGATTCAGGGCATGAGATTCAGGGCATGAGTTTTAGGACAGGAGATTCAGGGCATGAGTTTCAGGGCATGAGTTTCAGGGCATGAGTTTCAGGGCAGGAGTTTTAGGGCATGAGTTTCAGTGCATGAGTTTTAGGGCAGGAGTTACAGGGTATGTGATTTAGGGCATGAGTTTCAGGGAATGAGATTCAGGGCTTGAGTTTCAGGGCATGAGGTTCAGGGCATGAGTTTCAGGTCATGAGATTCAGGGCATGAGTTTCAGTCCAGGAACTTGAGGGCATGAGATTCAGTGCATGAGTTTCAGAGCATGAGATTCAGGGCATGATTTTCAGGGCAGGAGATTCAGGGCAGGTGTTTCAGTGCAGGAGTTTCAGGGCATGAGATTCAGGGCATGAGATTCAGGGCATGCGTTTCAGGACAGGAGATTCAGGGCATGAGTTTCAGGGCATGAGTTTCAGGGCAGGAGTTTCAGGGCATGTGATTCAGGGCGTGAGTTTCAGGATATGAGATTCATGGCATGAGTTTCAGTGCAGGAGTTTCAGGGCATGAGATTCAGGGCATGAGTTTTAGGACAGGAGATTCAGGGCATGAGTTTCAGGGCATGAGTTTCAGGGCAGGAGTTTCAGGGCAGGAGTTTTAGGGCATGAGTTTTAGTGCATGAGTTTCAGGGCAGGAGTTTCAGGGTATGTGATTTAGGGCATGAGTTTCAGGGCATGAGATTCAGGGCTTGAGTTTCAGGGCATGAGGTTCAGGGCATGAGTTTCAGGTCATGAGATTCAGGGCATGAGTTTCAGTCCAGGAACTTGAGGGCATGAGATTCAGTGCATGAGTTTCAGAGCATGAGATTCAGGGCATGAGATTCAGTGCATGATTTTCAGGGCAGGAGATTCAGAGCAGGTGTTTCAGTGCAGGAGATTCAGGGCATGATTTTCAGGGCATGAGTTTCAGGGCAGGAGTTTCAGAGCATGTGATTCAGGGTGTGAGTTTCAGGATATGAGATTCATGGCATGAGTTTCAGTGCAGGAGATTCAGGGCATGAGATTCAGGGCATGAGTTTCAGTGCATGAGTTTGAGGGCAGGAGTTTCAGGGCATGAGATTCAGGGCATGAGTTTCAGGGCATGAGATCAGGGCAGGTATTTCAGGGCATGCAATTCAGGGCATGAGATTCTGGGCAGATGATTCAGGGCAGGAGTTTTAGGGCATGTGATTCAGGGCATGAGTTTCAGTGCATGCGTTTCAGAGCAGGAGTTTCAGGGCATGTGATTCAGGGCGTGAGTTTCAGGATATGAGATTCATGGCATGAGTTTCAGTGCAGGAGTTTCAGGGCATGAGATTCAGAGCATGAGTTTCAGGGTAGATGATTCAGGGCAGGAGTTTCAGGACATGAGATTCAGGGCATGAGTTTCAGTGCAGGAACTTGAGGTCATGAGATTCAGTGCACGAGTTTCAGAGCGTGAGATTCAGGGCATGAGATTCAGTGCACGAGTTTCAGAGCATGAGATTCAGGGCATGAGATTCAGGGCATGAGTTTCAGGGCAGGAGATTCAGGGCAGGTGTTTCACTGCAAGAGTTTCAGGGCATGAGATTCAGGGCATGAGATTTAGTGCAGGAGATTCAGTGCATGAGTTTCAGGGCATGAGTTTCAGGGCAGGAGTTGTAGGGCATGTGATTCAGGGCATGAGTTTCAGTGCATGAGTTTCAGGGCAGGAGTTTCTGGGTATGTGATTTAGGGCATGAGTTTCAGGGCATGAGATTCAGGGCTTCAGTTTCAGGGCACGAGGTTCAGGGCATGATTTTCAGGTCATGAGATTCAGGGCATGAGTTTCAGTCCAGGAACTTGAGGGCATGAGATTCAGGGCATGAGATTCAGGGCATGAGTTTCAGGGAATGAGATTCAGGACATGAGTTTCAGGGCATGAGTTTCAGTGCAGGAACTTGAGGGCATGAGATTCAGGGCATGAGTTTCAGGACAGGAGATTCAGGCCATGAGTTTCAGGGCATGAGTTTCAGGGCATGAGTTTCAGGGCAGAAGTTTCAGGGCATGTAAATCAGGGCGTGAGTTTCAGGATATGAGATTCATGGCATGTGTTTCAGTGCAGGAGTTTCAGGGCATGAGATTCAGGGCATGAGTTTCAGGGCATGAGATTCAGGACAGCAGTTTCAAGGCATGAGATTCAGGGCATGAGTTTCAGTGCATGAGTTTGAGGGCAGGAGTTTCAAGGCATGAGATTCAGGGCATGAGTTTCAGTGCATGAGTTTGAGGGCAGGAGTTTCAGGGCATGTGATTCAGGGCATGAGTTTCAGTGCATGAGTTTCAGGGCATGAGTTTCAGGGCATGAGTTTTAGGGCAGGAGTTTCAGGGTATGTGATTTAGGGCATGAGTTTCAGGGAATGAGATTCAGGGCTTGAGTTTCAGGGCATGATGTTCAGGGCATGAGTTTCAGGTCATGAGATTCAGGGCATGAGTTTCAGTCCAGGAACTTGAGGGCATGAGATTCAGTGCATGAGTTTCAGAGCATGAGATTCAGGGCATGATTTTCAGGGCAGGAGATTCAGGGCAGGTGTTTCAGTGCAGGAGTTTCAGGGCATGAGATTCAGGGCATGAGATTCAGGGCATGAGTTTCAGGACAGGAAATTCAGGGCATGAGTTTCAGGGCATGAGTTTCAGGGCAGGAGTTTCAGGGCATGTGATTCAGGGTGTGAGTTTCAGGATATGAGATTCATGCCATGAGTTTCAGTGCAGGAGTTTCAGGGCATGAGATTCAGGGCATGAGTTTTAGGACAGGAGATTCAGGGCATGAGTTTCAGGGCATGAGTTTCAGGGCAGGAGTTTCAGGGCAGGAGTTTTAGGGCATGAGTTTCAGTGCATGAGTTTTAGGGCAGGAGTTTCAGGGTATGTGATTTAGGGCATGAGTTTCAGGGAATGAGATTCAGGGCTTGAGTTTCAGGGCATGAGGTTCAGGGCATGAGTTTCAGGTCATGAGATTCAGGGCATGAGTTTCAGTCCAGGAACTTGAGGGCATGAGATTCAGTGCATGAGTTTCAGTGCATGAGTTTCAGGGCAGGAGTTTCAGGGTATGTGATTTAGGGCATGAGTTTCAGGGCATGAGGTTCAGGGCATGAGTTTCAGGGCATGAGATTCAGGGCATGAGTTTCAGTGCAGGAACTTGAGGGCATGAGATTCAGTGCACGAGTTTCAGAGCATGAGATTCAGGGCATGAGATTCAGGGCATGATTTTCAGGGCAGGAGATTCAGGGCAGGTGTTTCAGGGCATGAGATTCAGGGCATGAGTTTCAGGACAGGAGATTCAGGGCATGAGTTTGAGGGCATGAGTTTCAGGGCAGGAGTTTCAGGGCATGTGATTCAGGGCGTGAGTTTCAGGATATGAGATTCATGGCATGAGTTTCAGTGCAGGAGTTTCAGGGCATGAGATTCAGGGCATGAGTTTCAGGGTAGGTGATTCAGGGCAGGAGTTTCAGGACATGAGATTCAGGGCATGAGTTTCAGTGCAGGAACTTGAGGTCATGAGATTCAGTGCACGACTTTCAGAGCGTGAGATTCAGGGCATGAGATTCAGGGCATGAGTTTTAGGACAGGAGATTCAGGGCATGAGTTTCAGGGCATGAGTTTCAGGGCATGAGTTTCAGGGCAGGAGTTTTAGGGCATGAGTTTCAGTGCATGAGTTTTAGGGCAGGAGTTACAGGGTATGTGATTTAGGGCATGAGTTTCAGGGAATGAGATTCAGGGCTTGAGTTTCAGGGCATGAGGTTCAGGGCATGAGTTTCAGGTCATGAGATTCAGGGCATGAGTTTCAGTCCAGGAACTTGAGGGCATGAGATTCAGTGCATGAGTTTCAGAGCATGAGATTCAGGGCATGATTTTCAGGGCAGGAGATTCAGGGCAGGTGTTTCAGTGCAGGAGTTTCAGGGCATGAGATTCAGGGCATGAGATTCAGGGCATGCGTTTCAGGACAGGAGATTCAGGGCATGAGTTTCAGGGCATGAGTTTCAGGGCAGGAGTTTCAGGGCATGTGATTCAGGGCGTGAGTTTCAGGATATGAGATTCATGGCATGAGTTTCAGTGCAGGAGTTTCAGGGCATGAGATTCAGGGCATGAGTTTTAGGACAGGAGATTCAGGGCATGAGTTTCAGGGCATGAGTTTCAGGGCAGGAGTTTCAGGGCAGGAGTTTTAGGGCATGAGTTTTAGTGCATGAGTTTCAGGGCAGGAGTTTCAGGGTATGTGATTTAGGGCATGAGTTTCAGGGCATGAGATTCAGGGCTTGAGTTTCAGGGCATGAGGTTCAGGGCATGAGTTTCAGGTCATGAGATTCAGGGCATGAGTTTCAGTCCAGGAACTTGAGGGCATGAGATTCAGTGCATGAGTTTCAGAGCATGAGATTCAGGGCATGAGATTCAGTGCATGATTTTCAGGGCAGGAGATTCAGAGCAGGTGTTTCAGTGCAGGAGATTCAGGGCATGATTTTCAGGGCATGAGTTTCAGGGCAGGAGTTTCAGAGCATGTGATTCAGGGCGTGAGTTTCAGGATATGAGATTCATGGCATGAGTTTCAGTGCATGAGTTTGAGGGCAGGAGTTTCAGGGCATGAGATTCAGGGCATGAGTTTCAGGGCATGAGATCAGGGCAGGTATTTCAGGGCATGCAATTCAGGGCATGAGATTCTGGGCAGATGATTCAGGGCAGGAGTTTTAGGGCATGTGATTCAGGGCATGAGTTTCAGTGCATGCGTTTCAGAGCAGGAGTTTCAGGGCATGTGATTCAGGGCGTGAGTTTCAGGATATGAGATTCATGGCATGAGTTTCAGTGCAGGAGTTTCAGGGCATGAGATTCAGAGCATGAGTTTCAGGGTAGATGATTCAGGGCAGGAGTTTCAGGACATGAGATTCAGGGCATGAGTTTCAGTGCAGGAACTTGAGGTCATGAGATTCAGTGCACGAGTTTCAGAGCGTGAGATTCAGGGCATGAGATTCAGTGCACGAGTTTCAGAGCATGAGATTCAGGGCATGAGATTCAGGGCATGAGTTTCAGGGCAGGAGATTCAGGGCAGGTGTTTCACTGCAAGAGTTTCAGGGCATGAGATTCAGGGCATGAGATTTAGTACAGGAGATTCAGTGCATGAGTTTCAGGGCATGAGTTTCAGGGCAGGAGTTGTAGGGCATGTGATTCAGGGCATGAGTTTCAGTGCATGAGTTTCAGGGCAGGAGTTTCTGGGTATGTGATTTAGGGCATGAGTTTCAGGGCATGAGATTCAGGGCTTCAGTTTCAGGGCATGAGGTTCAGGGCATGATTTTCAGGTCATGAGATTCAGGGCATGAGTTTCAGTCCAGGAACTTGAGGGCATGAGATTCAGGGCATGAGATTCAGGGCATGAGTTTCAGGGAATGAGATTCAGGACATGAGTTTCAGGGCATGAGTTTCAGTGCAGGAACTTGAGGGCATGAGATTCAGGGCATGAGTTTCAGGACAGGAGATTCAGGCCATGAGTTTCAGGGCATGAGTTTCAGGGCATGAGTTTCAGGGCAGAAGTTTCAGGGCATGTAATTCAGGGCGTGAGTTTCAGGATATGAGATTCATGGCATGTGTTTCAGTGCAGGAGTTTCAGGGCATGAGATTCAGGGCATGAGTTTCAGGGCATGAGATTCAGGACAGCAGTTTCAAGGCATGAGATTCAGGGCATGAGTTTCAGTGCATGAGTTTGAGGGCAGGAGTTTCAAGGCATGAGATTCAGGGCATGAGTTTCAGTGCATGAGTTTGAGGGCAGGAGTTTCAGGGCATGCGATTCAGGGCATGAGTTTCAGTGCATGAGTTTCAGGGCATGAGTTTCAGGGTATGTGATTTAGGGCATGAGTTTCAGGGCATGAGATTCAGGGCTTGAGTTTCAGGGCATGAGTTTCAGGGCATGAGTTTCAGATCATGAGATTCAGGGCATGAGTTTCAGTCCAGGAACTTAAAGGCATGAGATTCAGTGCATGAGTTTCAGAGCATGAGATTCAGGGCATGAGATTCAGTGCATGATTTTCAGGGCAGGAGATTCAGAGCAGGTGTTTCAGTGCAGGAGTTTCAGGGCATGAGATTCAGGGCATGAGATTCAGGACATGAGTTTCAGGGCATGAGTTTCAGTGCAGGAACTTGAGGGCATGAGATTCAGGGCATGAGTTTCAGGACAGGAGATTCAGGCCATGAGTTTCAGGGCATGAGTTTCAGGGCATGAGTTTCAGGGCAGAAGTTTCAGGGCATGTAATTCAGGGCGTGAGTTTCAGGATATGAGATTCATGGCATGTGTTTCAGTGCAGGAGTTTCTGGGCATGAGATTCAGGGCATGAGTTTCAGGGCATGAGATTCAGGACAGCAGTTTCAAGGCATGAGATTCAGGGCATGAGTTTCAGTGCATGAGTTTGAGGGCAGGAGTTTCAAGGCATGAGATTCAGGGCATGAGTTTCAGTGCATGAGTTTGAGGGCAGGAGTTTTAGGGCATGTGATTCAGGGCATGAGTTTCAGTGCATGAGTTTCAGGGCATGAGTTTCAGGGTATGTGATTTAGGGCATGAGTTTCAGGGCATGAGATTCAGGGCTTGAGTTTCAGGGCATGAGTTTCAGGGCATGAGTTTCAGGTCATGAGATTCAGGGCATGAGTTTCAGTCCAGGAACTTAAAGGCATGAGATTCAGTGCATGAGTTTCAGAGCATGAGATTCAGGGCATGAGATTCAGTGCATGATTTTCAGGGCAGGAGATTCAGAGCAGGTGTTTCAGTGCAGGAGATTCAGGGCATGATTTTCAGGGCATGAGTTTCAGGGCAGGAGTTTCAGAGCATGTGATTCAGGGCGTGAGTTTCAGGATATGAGATTCATGGCATGAGTTTCAGTGCAGGAGATTCAGGGCATGAGATTCAGGGCATGAGTTTCAGTGCATGAGTTTGAGGGCAGGAGTTTCAGGGCATGAGATTCAGGGCATGAGTTTCAGGGCATGAGATCAGGGCAGGTATTTCAGGGCATGCAATTCAGGGCATGAGATTCTGGGCAGATGATTCAGGGCAGGAGTTTTAGGGCATGTGATTCAGGGCATGAGTTTCAGTGCATGCGTTTCAGAGCAGGAGTTTCAGGGCATGTGATTCAGGGCGTGAGTTTCAGGATATGAGATTCATGGCATGAGTTTCAGTGCAGGAGTTTCAGGGCATGAGATTCAGAGCATGAGTTTCAGGGTAGATGATTCAGGGCAGGAGTTTCAGGACATGAGATTCAGGGCATGAGTTTCAGTGCAGGAACTTGAGGTCATGAGATTCAGTGCACGAGTTTCAGAGCGTGAGATTCAGGGCATGAGATTCAGTGCACGAGTTTCAGAGCATGAGATTCAGGGCATGAGATTCAGGGCATGAGTTTCAGGGCAGGAGATTCAGGGCAGGTGTTTCACTGCAAGAGTTTCAGGGCATGAGATTCAGGGCATGAGATTTAGTACAGGAGATTCAGTGCATGAGTTTCCGGGCATGAGTTTCAGGGCAGGAGTTGTAGGGCATGTGATTCAGGGCATGAGTTTCAGTGCATGAGTTTCAGGGCAGGAGTTTCTGGGTATGTGATTTAGGGCATGAGTTTCAGGGCATGAGATTCAGGGCTTCAGTTTCAGGGCATGAGGTTCAGGGCATGATTTTCAGGTCATGAGATTCAGGGCATGAGTTTCAGTCCAGGAACTTGAGGGCATGAGATTCAGGGCATGAGATTCAGGGCATGAGTTTCAGGGAATGAGATTCAGGACATGAGTTTCAGGGCATGAGTTTCAGTGCAGGAACTTGAGGGCATGAGATTCAGGGCATGAGTTTCAGGACAGGAGATTCAGGCCATGAGTTTCAGGGCATGAGTTTCAGGGCATGAGTTTCAGGGCAGAAGTTTCAGGGCATGTAATTCAGGGCGTGAGTTTCAGGATATGAGATTCATGGCATGTGTTTCAGTGCAGGAGTTTCAGGGCATGAGATTCAGGGCATGAGTTTCAGGGCATGAGATTCAGGACAGCAGTTTCAAGGCATGAGATTCAGGGCATGAGTTTCAGTGCATGAGTTTGAGGGCAGGAGTTTCAAGGCATGAGATTCAGGGCATGAGTTTCAGTGCATGAGTTTGAGGGCAGGAGTTTTAGGGCATGTGATTCAGGGCATGAGTTTCAGTGCATGAGTTTCAGGGCCTGAGTTTCAGGGTATGTGATTTAGGGCATGAGTTTCAGGGCATGAGATTCAGGGCTTGAGTTTCAGGGCATGAGTTTCAGGGCATGAGTTTCAGGTCATGAGATTCAGGGCATGAGTTTCAGTCCAGGAACTTAAAGGCATGAGATTCAGTGCATGAGTTTCAGAGCATGAGATTCAGGGCATGAGATTCAGTGCATGATTTTCAGGGCAGGAGATTCAGAGCAGGTGTTTCAGTGCAGGAGTTTCAGGGCATGAGATTCAGGGCATGAGATTCAGGACATGAGTTTCAGGGCATGAGTTTCAGTGCAGGAACTTGAGGGCATGAGATTCAGGGCATGAGTTTCAGGACAGGAGATTCAGGCCATGAGTTTCAGGGCATGAGTTTCAGGGCATGAGTTTCAGGGCAGACGTTTCAGGGCATGTAATTCAGGGCGTGAGTTTCAGGATATGAGATTCATGGCATGTGTTTCAGTGCAGGAGTTTCAGGGCATGAGATTCAGGGCATGAGTTTCAGGGCATGAGATTCAGGACAGCAGTTTCAAGGCATGAGATTCAGGGCATGAGTTTCAGTGCATGAGTTTGAGGGCAGGAGTTTCAAGGCATGAGATTCAGGGCATGAGTTTCAGTGCATGAGTTTGAGGGCAGGAGTTTTAGGGCATGTGATTCAGGGCATGAGTTTCAGTGCATGAGTTTCAGGGCATGAGTTTCAGGGTATGTGATTTAGGGCATGAGTTTCAGGGCATGAGATTCAGGGCTTGAGTTTCAGGGCATGAGTTTCAGGGCATGAGTTTCAGGTCATGAGATTCAGGGCATGAGTTTCAGTCCAGGAACTTAAAGGCATGAGATTCAGTGCATGAGTTTCAGAGCATGAGATTCAGGGCATGAGATTCAGTGCATGATTTTCAGGGCAGGAGATTCAGAGCAGGTGTTTCAGTGCAGGAGTTTCAGGGCATGAGATTCAGGGCATGAGATTCAGGGCATGAGTTTCAGGGCATGAGTTTCAGGGCAGGAGTTTCAGAGCATGTGATTCAGGGCGTGAGTTTCAGGATATGAGATTCATGGCATGAGTTTCAGTGCAGGAGTTTCAGGGCATGAGATTCAGGGCATGAGTTACAGTGCATGAGTTTGAGGGCAGGAGTTTCAAGGCATGAGATTCAGGGCATGAGTTTCAGTGCATGAGTTTGAGGGAAGGTGTTTCAGGGCATGAGATTCAGGGCATGAGTTTCAGGGCATGAGATCAGGGCAGGTATTTCAGGGCATGTAATTCAGGGCATGAGATTCTTGGCATATGATTCAGGGCAGGAGTTTTAGGGCATGTGATTCAGGGCATGAGTTTCAGTGCATGAGTTTCAGGGCATGAGTTTTAGGGCAGGAGTTTCAGGGTATGTGATTTAGGGCATGAGTTTCAGGGATTGAGATTCAGGGCTTGAGTTTCAGGGCATGATGTTCAGGGCATGAGTTTCAGGTCATGAGATTCAGGGCATGAGTTTCAGTCCAGGAACTTGAGGGCATGAGATTCAGTGCATGAGTTTCAGAGCATGAGATTCAGGGCATGATTTTCAGGGCAGGAGATTCAGGGCAGGTGTTTCAGTGCAGGAGTTTCAGGGCATGAGATTCAGGGCATGAGTTTCAGGACAGGAAATTCAGGGCATGAGTTTCAGGGCATGAGTTTCAGGGCAGGAGTTTCAGGGCATGTGATTCAGGGTGTGAGTTTCAGGATATGAGATTCATGCCATGAGTTTCAGTGCAGGAGTTTCAGGGCATGAGATTCAGGGCATGAGTTTTAGGACAGGAGGTTCAGGGCATGAGTTTCAGGGCATGAGTTTCAGGGCAGGAGTTTCAGGGCAGGAGTTTTAGGGCATGAGTTTGAGTGCATGAGTTTTAGGGCAGGAGTTTCAGGGTATGTGATTTAGGGCATGAGTTTCAGGGAATGAGATTCAGGGCTTGAGTTTCAGGGCATGAGGTTCAGGGCATGAGTTTCAGGTCATGAGATTCAGGGCATGAGTTTCAGTCCAGGAACTTGAGGGCATGAGATTCAGTGCATGAGTTTCAGTGCATGAGTTTCAGGGCAGGAGTTTCAGGGTATGTGATTTAGGGCATGAGTTTCAGGGCATGAGGTTCAGGGCAGTGGTAGTTTCAGGGCATGAGATTCAGGGCATGAGTTTCAGTGCAGGAACTTGAGGGCATGAGATTCAGTGCACGAGTTTCAGAGCATGAGATTCAGGGCATGAGATTCAGGGCATGATTTTCAGGGCAGGAGATTCAGGGCAGGTGTTTCAGGGCATGAGATTCAGGGCATGAGTTTCAGGACAGGAGATACAGGGCATGAGTTTCAGGGCATGAGTTTTAGGGCAGGAGTTTCAGGGCATGTGATTCAGGGCGTGAGTTTCAGGATATGAGATTCATGGCATGAGTTTCAGTGCAGGAGTTTCAGGGCATGAGATTCAGGGCATGAGTTTCAGGGTAGGTGATTCAGGGCAGGAGTTTCAGGACATGAGATTCAGGGCATGAGTTTCAGTGCAGGAACTTGAGGTCATGAGATTCAGTGCACGACTTTCAGAGCGTGAGATTCAGGGCATGAGATTCAGGGCATGAGTTTTAGGACAGGAGATTCAGGGCATGAGTTTCAGGGCATGAGTTTCAGGGCATGAGTTTCAGGGCAGGAGTTTTAGGGCATGAGATTCAGTGCAAGAGTTTTAGGGCAGGAGTTTCAGGGTATGTGATTTAGGGCATGAGTTTCAGGGAATGAGATTCAGGGCTTGAGTTTCAGGGCATGAGGTTCAGGGCATGAGTTTCAGGTCATGAGATTCAGGGCATGAGTTTCAGTCCAGGAACTTGAGGGCATGAGATTCAGTGCATGAGTTTCAGAGCATGAGATTCAGGGCATGATTTTCAGGGCAGGAGATTCAGGGCAGGTGTTTCAGTGCAGGAGTTTCAGGGCATGAGATTCAGGGCATGAGATTCAGGGCATGCGTTTCAGGACAGGAGATTCAGGGCATGAGTTTCAGGGCATGAGTTTCAGGGCAGGAGTTTCAGGGCATGAGATTCAGGGCATGAGTTTTAGGACAGGAGATTCAGGGCATGAGTTTCAGGGCATGAGTTTCAGGGCAGGAGTTTCAGGGCAGGAGTTTTAGGGCATGAGTTTTAGTGCATGAGTTTCAGGGCAGGAGTTTCAGGGTATGTGATTTAGGGCATGAGTTTCAGGGCATGAGATTCAGGGCTTGAGTTTCAGGGCATGAGGTTCAGGGCATGAGTTTCAGGTCATGAGATTCAGGGCATGAGTTTCAGTCCAGGAACTTGAGGGCATGAGATTCAGTGCATGAGTTTCAGAGCATGAGATTCAGGGCATGAGATTCAGTGCATGATTTTCAGGGCAGGAGATTCAGAGCAGGTGTTTCAGTGCAGGAGATTCAGGGCATGAGTTTCAGGGCATGAGTTTCAGGGCAGGAGTTTCAGAGCATGTGATTCAGGGCGTGAGTTTCAGGATATGAGATTCATGGCATGAGTTTCAGTGCAGGAGATTCAGGGCATGAGATTCAGGGCATGAGTTTCAGTGCATGAGTTTGAGGGCAGGAGTTTCAGGGCATGAGATTCAGGGCATGAGTTTCAGGGCATGAGATCAGGGCAGGTATTTCAGGGCATGCAATTCAGGGCATGAGATTCTGGCAGATGATTCAGGGCAGGAGTTTTAGGGCATGTGATTCAGGGCATGAGTTTCAGTGCATGAGTTTCAGAGCAGGAGTTTCAGGGCATGTGATTCAGGGCGTGAGTTTCAGGATATGAGATTCATGGCATGAGTTTCAGTGCAGGAGTTTCAGGGCATGAGATTCAGAGCATGAGTTTCAGGGTAGATGATTCAGGGCAGGAGTTTCAGGACATGAGATTCAGGGCATGAGTTTCAGTGCAGGAACTTGAGGTCATGAGATTCAGTGCACGAGTTTCAGAGCGTGAGATTCAGGGCATGAGATTCAGTGCACGAGTTTCAGAGCATGAGATTCAGGGCATGAGATTCAGGGCATGAGTTTCAGGGCAGGAGATTCAGGGCAGGTGTTTCACTGCAAGAGTTTCAGGGCATGAGATTCAGGGCATGAGATTCAGGGCATGAGATTTAGTACAGGAGATTCAGTGCATGAGTTTCAGGGCAGGAGTTGTAGGGCATGTGATTCAGGGCATGAGTTTCAGTGCATGAGTTTCAGGGCAGGAGTTTCTGGGTATGTGATTTAGGGCATGAGTTTCAGGGCATGAGATTCAGGGCTTCAGTTTCAGGGCATGAGGTTCAGGGCATGATTTTCAGGTCATGAGATTCAGGGCATGAGTTTCAGTCCAGGAACTTGAGGGCATGAGATTCAGGGCATGAGTTTCAGGACAGGAGATTCAGGGCATGAGTTTCAGGGCATGAGTTTCAGGGCATGAGTTTCAGGGCAGAAGTTTCAGGGCATGTAATTCAGGGCGTGAGTTTCAGGATATGAGATTCATGGCATGAGTTTCAGTGCAGGAGTTTCAGGGCATGAGATTCAGGGCATGAGTTTCAGGGCATGAGATACAGGACAGCAGTTTCAAGGCATGAGATTCAGGGCATGAGTTTCAGTGCATGAGTTTGAGGGCAGGAGTTTCAAGGCATGAGATTCAGGGCATGAGTTTCAGTGCATGAGTTTGAGGGCAGGTGTTTCAGGGCATGAGATTCAGGGCATGAGTTTCAGGGCATGAGATTCAGGGCAGGTATTTCAGGGCATGTAATTCAGGGCATGAGCTTCTGGGGAGATGATTCAGGGCAGGAGTTTTAGGGCATGTGATTCAGGGCATGAGTTTCAGTGCATGAGTTTCAGGGCAGGAGTTTCAGGGTATGTGATTTAGGGCATGAATTTCAGGGCATGAGGTTCAGGGCATGAGTTTCAGGGCATGAGATTCAGGGCATGAGTTTCAGAGCAGGAACTTGAGGGCATGAGATTCAGTGCACCAGTTTCAGAGCATGAGATTCAGGGCATGAGATTCAGGGCATGATTTTCAGGGCAGGAGATTCAGGGCAGGTGTTTCAGGGCATGAGATTCAGGGCATGAGTTTCAGGGCAGGAGATTCAGGGCATGAGTTTCAGGGCATGAGTTTCAGGGCAGGAGTTTCAGGGCATGAGATTCAGGGCATGAGTTTTAGGACAGGAGATTCAGGGCATGAGTTTCAGGGCATGAGTTTCAGGGCAGGAGTTTTAGGGCATGAGTTTTAGTGCATGAGTTTCAGGGCAGGAGTTTCAGGGTATGTGATTTAGGGCATGAGTTTCAGGGCATGAGATTCAGGGCTTGAGTTTCAGGGCATGAGGTTCAGGGCATGAGTTTCAGGTCATGAGATTCAGGGCATGAGTTTCAGTCCAGGAACTTGAGGGCATGAGATTCAGTGCATGAGTTTCAGAGCATGAGATTCAGGGCATGAGATTCAGTGCATGATTTTCAGGGCAGGAGATTCAGAGCAGGTGTTTCAGTGCAGGAGATTCAGGGCATGAGTTTCAGGGCATGACTTTCAGGGCAGGAGTTTCAGAGCATGTGATTCAGGGCGTGAGTTTCAGGATATGAGATTCATGGCATGAGTTTCAGTGCAGGAGATTCAGGGCATGAGATTCAGGGCATGAGTTTCAGTGCATGAGTTTGAGGGCAGGAGTTTCAGGGCATGAGATTCAGGGCATGAGTTTCAGGGCATGAGATCAGGGCAGGTATTTCAGGGCATGCAATTCAGGGCATGAGATTCTGGCAGATGATTCAGGGCAGGAGTTTTAGGGCATGTGATTCAGGGCATGAGTTTCAGTGCATGAGTTTCAGAGCAGGAGTTTCAGGGCATGTGATTCAGGGCGTGAGTTTCAGGATATGAGATTCATGGCATGAGTTTCAGTGCAGGAGTTTCAGGGCATGAGATTCAGAGCATGAGTTTCAGGGTAGATGATTCAGGGCAGGAGTTTCAGGACATGAGATTCAGGGCATGAGTTTCAGTGCAGGAACTTGAGGTCATGAGATTCAGTGCACGAGTTTCAGAGCGTGAGATTCAGGGCATGAGATTCAGTGCACGAGTTTCAGAGCATGAGATTCAGGGCATGAGATTCAGGGCATGAGTTTCAGGGCAGGAGATTCAGGGCAGGTGTTTCACTGCAAGAGTTTCAGGGCATGAGATTCAGGGCATGAGATTCAGGGCATGAGATTTAGTACAGGAGATTCAGTGCATGAGTTTCAGGGCAGGAGTTGTAGGGCATGTGATTCAGGGCATGAGTTTCAGTGCATGAGTTTCAGGGCAGGAGTTTCTGGGTATGTGATTTAGGGCATGAGTTTCAGGGCATGAGATTCAGGGCTTCAGTTTCAGGGCATGAGGTTCAGGGCATGATTTTCAGGTCATGAGATTCAGGGCATGAGTTTCAGTCCAGGAACTTGAGGGCATGAGATTCAGGGCATGAGATTCAGGGCATGAGTTTAAGGGCATGAGTTTCAGGGCATAAGTTTCAGGACATGAGTTTCAGGGAATGAGATTCAGGACATGAGTTTCAGGGCATGAGTTTCAGTGCAGGAACTTGAGGGCATGAGATTCAGGGCATGAGTTTCAGGACAGGAGATTCAGGCCATGAGTTTCAGGGCATGAGTTTCAGGGCATGAGTTTCAGGGCATGAGTTTCAGGGCAGAAGATTCAGGGCATGTAATTCAGGGCGTGAGTTTCAGGATATGAGATTCATGGCATGTGTTTCAGTGCAGGAGTTTCAGGGCATGAGATTCAGGGCATGAGTTTCAGGGCATGAGATTCAGGACAGCAGTTTCAAGGCATGAGATTCAGGGCATGAGTTTCAGTGCATGAGTTTGAGGGCAGGAGTTTCAAGGCATGAGATTCAGGGCATGAGTTTCAGTGCATGAGTTTGAGGGCAGGAGTTTCAGGGCATGAGATTCAGGGCATGAGTTTCAGGGCATGAGACTCAGGGCAGGTATTTCAGGGCATGTAATTCAGGGCATCAGTTTCTGGGCAGATGATTCAGGGCAGGAGTTTTAGGGCATGTGATTCAGGGCATGAGTTTCAGTGCATGAGTTTCAGGGCAGGAGTTTCAGGGTATGTGATTTAGGGCATGAGTTTCAGGGCATGAGGTTCAGGGCATGAGTTTCAGGGCATGAGATTCAGGGCATGAGTTTCAGTGCAGGAACTTGAGGGCATGAGATTCAGTGCACGAGTTTCAGAGCATGAGATTCAGGGCATGAGATTCAGGGCATGATTTTCAGGGCAGGAGATTCAGGGCAGGTGTTTCAGGGCATGAGATTCAGGGCATGAGTTTCAGGGCAGGAGATTCAGGGCATGAGTTTCAGGGCATGAGTTTCAGGGCAGGAGTTTCAGGGCATGTGATAAAGGGCGTGAGTTTCAGGATATGAGATTCATGGCATGAGTTTCAGTGCAGGAGTTTCAGGGCATGAGATTCAGGGCATGAGTTTCAGGGTAGGTGATTCAGGGCAGGAGTTTCAGGACATGAGATTCAGGGCATGAGTTTTAGTGCGTGAGATTCAGGGCATGAGATTCAGGGCATGAGTTTTAGGACAGGAGATTCAGGGCATGAGTTTCAGGGCATGAGTTTCAGGGCATGAGTTTCAGGGCAGGAGTTGTAGGGCATGAGTTTCAGGGAATGAGATTCAGGGCTTGAGTTTCAGGGCATGAGGTTCAGGGCATGAGTTTCAGGTCATGAGATTCAGGGCATGACTTTCAGTCCAGGAACTTGAGGGCATGAGTTTCAGTGCAGGAGTTTCAGGGCATGAGATTCAGGGCATGAGATTCAGGGCATGAGTTTCAGGACAGGAGATTCAGGGCATGAGTTTCAGGGCATGAGTTTCAGGGCAGGAGTTTCAGGGCATGTGATTCAGGGCGTGAGATTCAGGATAAGAGATTCATGGCATGAGTTTCATTGCAGGAGTTTCAGGGCATGAGATTCAGGGCATGAGTTTTAGGACAGGAGATTCAGGGCATGAGTTTCAGGGCATGAGTTTCAGTGCATGAGTTTCAGGGCTGGAGTTTCAGGGTATGTGATTTAGGGCATGAGTTTCAGGGCATGAGATTCAGGGCTTGAGTTTCAGGGCATGAGGTTCAGGGCATGAGTTTCAGGTCATGAGATTCAGGGCATGAGTTTCAGTCCAGGAACTTGAGGGCATGAGATTCAGTGCATGAGTTTCAGAGCATGAGATTCAGGGCATGAGATTCAGTGCATGATTTTCAGGGCAGGAGATTCAGAGCAGGTGTTTCAGTGCAGGAGTTTCAGGGCATGAGATTCAGGGCATGAGATTCAGGGCATGAGTTTCAGGGCATGAGTTTCAGGGCAGGAGTTTCAGAGCATGTGATTCAGGGCGTGAGTTTCAGGATATGAGATTCATGGCATGAGTTTCAGTGCAGGAGTTTCAGGGCATGAGATTCAGGGCCTGAGTTTCAGTGCATGAGTTTGAGGGCAGGAGTTTCAAGGCATGAGATTCAGGGCATGAGTTTCAGTGCATGAGTTTGAGGGAAGGAGTTTCAGGGCATGAGATTCAGGGCATGAGTTTCAGGGCATGAGATCAGGGCAGGTATTTCAGGGCATGTAATTCAGGGCATGAGATTCTGGGCATATGATTCAGGGCAGGAGTTGTAGGGCATGTGATTCAGGGCATGAGTTTCAGTGCATGAGTTTCAGGGCAGGAGTTTCAGGGTATGTGATTTAGGGCATGAGTTTCAGGGCATGAGATTCAGGCTTGAGTTTCAGGGCATGAGGTTCAGGGAATGAGTTTCAGGGCATGAGATTCAGGGCATGAGTTTCAGTGCAGGAACTTGAGGGCATGAGATTCAGTGCACGAGTTTCAGAGCATGAGATTCAGGGCATGAGATTCAGGGCATGATTTTCAGGTCAGGAGATTCAGGGCAGGTGTTTCAGTGCAGGAGTTTCAGGGCATGAGATTCAGGGCATGAGATTCAGGGCATGAGTTTCAGGACAGGAGATTCAGGGCATGAGTTTCAGGACATGAGTTTCAGGGCATGAGTTTCAGGGCAGGAGTTTCAGGGCATGTGATTCAGGGCGTGAGTTTCAGGATATGAGATTCATGGCATGAGTTTCAGTGCAGGAGTTTCAGGGCATGAGATTCAGAGCATGAGTTTCAGGGTAGGTGATTCAGGGCAGGAGTTTCAGGACATGAGATTCAGGGCATGAGTTTCAGTGCAGGAACTTGAGGTCATGAGATTCAGGGCATGAGTTTCAGGGCAGGAGATTCAGGGCAGGTGTTTCACTCCAAGAGTTTCAGGGCATGAGATTCAGGGCATGAGATTCAGGGCATGAGATTTAGTACAGGAGATTCAGTGCATGAGTTTCAGGGCATGAGTTTCAGGGCAGGAGTTGTAGGGCATGTGATTTAGGGCATGAGTTTCAGGGCAGGAGTTTCTGGGTATGTGATTTAGGGCATGAGTTTCAGGGTATGTGATTTAGGGCTTGAGTTTCAGGGCATGAGATTCAGGGCTTGAGTTTCAGGGCATGAGGTTCAGGGCATGAGTTTCAGGTCATGAGATTCAGGGCATGAGTTTCAGTGCAGGAACTTGAGGGCATGAGATTCAGTGCACGAGTTTCAGAGCATGAGATTCAGGGCATGAGATTCAGGGCATGATTTTCAGGGCAGGAGATTCAGGGCAGGTGTTTCAGTGCAGGAGTTTCAGGGCATGAGATTCAGGGCATGAGATTCAGGGCATGAGTTTCAGGACAGGAGATTCAGGGCATGAGTTTCAGGACATGAGTTTCAGGGCATGAGTTTCAGGGCAGGAGTTTCAGGGCATGTGATTCAGGGCGTGAGTTTCAGGATATGAGATTCATGGCATGAGTTTCAGTGCAGGAGTTTCAGGGCATGAGATTCAGAGCATGAGTTTCAGGGTAGGTGATTCAGGGCAGGAGTTTCAGGACATGTAATTCAGGGCGTGAGTTTTATGATATGAGATTCATGGCAAGAGTTTCAGTGCAGGAGTTTGAGGGCAGGAGTTTCAAGGCATGAGATTCAGGGCATGAGTTTCAGTGCATGAGTTTGAGGGCAGGAGTTTCAGGGCATGAGATTCAGGGCATGAATTTCAGGGCATGAGATTCAGGGCAGGTATTTCAGGGCATGTAATTCAGGGCATGAGTTTCTGGGCAGATGATTCAGGGCAGGAGTTTTAGGGCATGTGATTCAGGGCATGAGTTTCAGTGCATGAGTTTCAGGGCAGGAGATTCAGGGTATGTGATTTAGGGCATGAGTTTCAGGGCATGAGGTTCAGGGCATGAGTTTCAGGGCATGAGATTCAGGGCATGAGTTTCAGTGCAGGAACTTGAGGGCATGAGATTCAGTGCACGAGTTTCAGAGCATGAGATTCAGGGCATGAGATTCAGGGCATGATTTTCAGGGCAGGAGATTCAAGGCAGGTGTTTCAGGGCATGAGATTCAGGGCATGAGTTTCAGGACAGGAGATTCAGGGCATGAGTTTCAGGGCATGAGTTTAAGGGCAGGAGTTTCAGTGCAGGAACTTGAGGTCATGAGATTCAGTGCACGAGTTTCATAGCATGAGATTCAGGGCATGAGATTCAGTGCACGAGTTTCAGAGCATGAGATTCAGGGCATGAGATTCAGGGCATGAGTTTCAGGGCAGGAGGTTCAGGGCAGGTGTTTCACTGCAAGAGTTTCAGGGCATGAGATTCAGGGCATGAGATTCAGGGCATGAGATTTAGTACAGGAGATTCAGTGCATGAGTTTCAGGGCATGAGTTTCAGGGCAGGAGTTGTAGGGCATGTGATTCAGGGCATGAGTTTCAGTGCATGAGTTTCAGGGCAGGAGTTTCTGGGTATGTGATTTAGGGCATGAGTTTCAGGGCATGAGATTCAGGGCTTGAGTTTCAGGGCATGAGGTTCAGGGCATGAGTTTCAGGTCATGAGATTCAGGGCATGAGTTTCAGTCCAGGAACTTGAGGGCATGAGATTCAGGGCATGAGATTCAGGGCATGAGTTTAAGGGCATGAGTTTCAGGGCATAAGTTTCAGGACATGAGTTTCAGGGAATGAGATTCAGGACATGAGTTTCAGGGCATGAGTTTCAGTGCAGGAACTTGAGGGCATGAGATTCAGGGCATGAGATTCAGGGCATGAGTTTAAGGGCATGAGTTTCAGGGCATAAGTTTCAGGACATGAGTTTCAGGGAATGAGATTCAGGACATGAGTTTCAGGGCATGAGTTTCAGTGCAGGAACTTGAGGGCATGAGATTCAGGGCATGAGTTTCAGGACAGGAGATTCAGGCCATGTGTTTCAGGGCATGAGTTTCAGGGCATGAGTTTCAGGGCAGAAGTTTCAGGGCATGTAATTCAGGGCGTGAGTTTCAGGATATGAGATTCATGGCATGTGTTTCAGTGCAGGAGTTTCAGGGCATGAGATTCAGGGCATGAGTTTCAGGGCATGAGATTCAGGACAGCAGTTTCAAGGCATGAGATTCAGGGCATGAGTTTCAGTGCATGAGTTTGAGGGCAGGAGTTTCAAGGCATGAGATTCAGGGCATGAGTTTCAGTGCATGAGTTTGAGGGCAGGAGTTTCAGGGCATGAGATTCAGGGCATGAGTTTCAGGGCATGAGATTCAGGGCAGGTATTTCAGGGCATGTAATTCAGGGCATCAGTTTCTGGGCAGATGATTCAGGGCAGGAGTTTTAGGGCATGTGATTCAGGGCATGAGTTTCAGTGCGTGAGTTTCAGGGCAGGAGTTTCAGGGTATGTGATTTAGGGCATGAGTTTCAGGGCATGAGGTTCAGGGCATGAGTTTCAGGGCATGAGATTCAGGGCATGAGTTTCAGTGCAGGAACTTGAGGGCATGAGATTCAGTGCACGAGTTTCAGAGCATGAGATTCAGGGCATGAGATTCAGGGCATGATTTTCAGGGCAGGAGATTCAGGGCAGGTGTTTCAGGGCATGAGATTCAGGGCATGAGTTTCAGGGCAGGAGATTCAGGGCATGAGTTTCAGGGCATGAGTTTCAGGGCAGGAGTTTCAGGGCATGTGATACAGGGCGTGAGTTTCAGGATATGAGATTCATGGCATGAGTTTCAGTGCAGGAGTTTCAGGGCATGAGTTTCAGAGCATGAGATTCAGGGCATGAGATTCAGTGCATGATTTTCAGGGCAGGAGATTCAGAGCAGGTGTTTCAGTGCAGGAGTTTCAGGGCATGAGATTCAGGGCATGAGATTCAGGGCATGAGTTTCAGGGCATGAGTTTCAGGGCAGGAGTTTCAGAGCATGTGATTCAGGGCGTGAGTTTCAGGATATGAGATTCATGGCATGAGTTTCAGTGCAGGAGTTTCAGGGCATGAGATTCAGGGCATGAGTTTCAGTGCATGAGTTTGAGGGCAGGAGTTTCAAGGCATGAGATTCAGGGCATGAGTTTCAGTGCATGAGTTTGAGGGATGGAGTTTCAGGGCATGAGATTCAGGGCATGAGTTTCAGGGCATGAGATCAGGGCAGGTATTTCAGGGCATGTAATTCAGGGCATGAGATTCTGGGCATATGATTCAGGGCAGGAGTTTTAGGGCATGTGATTCAGGGCATGAGTTTCAGTGCATGAGTTTCAGGGCAGGAGTTTCAGGGTATGTGATTTAGGGCATGAGTTTCAGGGCATGAGATTCAGGCTTGAGTTTCAGGGCATGAGGTTCAGGGAATGAGTTTCAGGGCATGAGATTCAGGGCATGAGTTTCAGTGCAGGAACTTGAGGGCATGAGATTCAGTGCACGAGTTTCAGAGCATGAGATTCAGGGCATGAGATTCAGGGCATGATTTTCAGGTCAGGAGATTCAGGGCAGGTGTTTCAGTGCAGGAGTTTCAGGGCATGAGATTCAGGGCATGAGATTCAGGGCATGAGTTTCAGGACAGGAGATTCAGGGCATGAGTTTCAGGACATGAGTTTCAGGGCATGAGTTTCAGGGCAGGAGTTTCAGGGCATGTGATTCAGGGCGTGAGTTTCAGGATATGAGATTCATGGCATGAGTTTCAGTGCAGGAGTTTCAGGGCATGAGATTCAGAGCATGAGTTTCAGGGTAGGTGATTCAGGGCAGGAGTTTCAGGACATGAGATTCAGGGCATGAGTTTCAGTGCAGGAACTTGAGGTCATGAGATTCAGGGCATGAGTTTCAGGGCAGGAGATTCAGGGCAGGTTGTTTCACTCCAAGAGTTTCAGGGCATGAGATTCAGGGCATGAGATTCAGGGCATGAGATTTAGTACAGGAGATTCAGTGCATGAGTTTCAGGGCATGAGTTTCAGGGCAGGAGTTGTAGGGCATGTGATTTAGGGCATGAGTTTCAGTGCATGAGTTTCAGGGCAGGAGTTTCTGGGTATGTGATTTAGGGCATGAGTTTCAGGGTATGTGATTTAGGGGCTTGAGTTTCAGGGCATGAGATTCAGGGCTTGAGTTTCAGGGCATGAGGTTCAGGGCATGAGTTTCAGGTCATGAGATTCAGGGCATGAGTTTCAGTGCAGGAACTTGAGGGCATGAGATTCAGTGCACGAGTTTCAGAGCATGAGATTCAGGGCATGAGATTCAGGGCATGATTTTCAGGGCAGGAGATTCAGGGCAGGTGTTTCAGTGCAGGAGTTTCAGGGCATGAGATTCAGGGCATGAGATTCAGGGCATGAGTTTCAGGACAGGAGATTCAGGGCATGAGTTTCAGGACATGAGTTTCAGGGCATGAGTTTCAGGGCAGGAGTTTCAGGGCATGTGATTCAGGGCGTGAGTTTCAGGATATGAGATTCATGGGCATGAGTTTCAGTGCAGGAGTTTCAGGGCATGAGATTCAGAGCATGAGTTTCAGGGTAGGTGATTCAGGGCAGGAGTTTCAGGACATGTAATTCAGGGCGTGAGTTTTATGATATGAGATTCATGGCAAGAGTTTCAGTGCAGGAGTTTGAGGGCAGGAGTTTCAAGGCATGAGATTCAGGGCATGAGTTTCAGTGCATGAGTTTGAGGGCAGGAGTTTCAGGGCATGAGATTCAGGGCATGAGTTTCAGGGCATGAGATTCAGGGCAGGTATTTCAGGGCATGTAATTCAGGGCATGAGTTTCTGGGCAGATGATTCAGGGCAGGAGTTTTAGGGCATGTGATTCAGGGCATGAGTTTCAGTGCATGAGTTTCAGGGCAGGAGTTTCAGGGTATGTGATTTAGGGCATGAGTTTCAGGGCATGAGGTTCAGGGCATGAGTTTCAGGGCATGAGATTCAGGGCATGAGTTTCAGTGCAGGAACTTGAGGGCATGAGATTCAGTGCACGAGTTTCAGAGCATGAGATTCAGGGCATGAGATGCAGGGCATGATTTTCAGGGCAGGAGATTCAGGACAGGTGTTTCAGGGCATGAGATTCAGGGCATGAGTTTCAGGACAGGAGATTCAGGGCATGAGTTTCAGGGCATGAGTTTAAGGGCAGGAGTTTCAGTGCAGGAACTTGAGGTCATGAGATTCAGTGCACGAGTTTCATAGCATGAGATTCAGGGCATGAGATTCAGTGCACGAGTTTCAGAGCATGAGATTCAGGGCATGAGATTCAGGGCATGAGTTTCAGGGCAGGAGGTTCAGGGCAGGTGTTTCACTGCAAGAGTTTCAGGGCATGAGATTCAGGGCATGAGATTCAGGGCATGAGATTTAGTACAGGAGATTCAGTGCATGAGTTTCAGGGCATGAGTTTCAGGGCAGGAGTTGTAGGGCATGTGATTCAGGGCATGAGTTTCAGTGCATGAGTTTCAGGGCAGGAGTTTCTGGGTATGTGATTTAGGGCATGAGTTTCAGGGCATGAGATTCAGGGCTTGAGTTTCAGGGCATGAGGTTCAGGGCATGAGTTTCAGGTCATGAGATTCAGGGCATGAGTTTCAGTCCAGGAACTTGAGGGCATGAGATTCAGGGCATGAGATTCAGGGCATGAGTTTAAGGGCATGAGTTTCAGGGCATAAGTTTCAGGACATGAGTTTCAGGGAATGAGATTCAGGACATGAGTTTCAGGGCATGAGTTTCAGTGCAGGACTTGAGGGCATGAGATTCAGGGCATGAGTTTCAGGACAGGAGATTCAGGCCATGAGTTTCAGGGCATGAGTTTCAGGGCATGAGTTTCAGGGCAGAAGTTTCAGGGCATGTAATTCAGGGCGTGAGTTTCAGGATATGAGATTCATGGCATGTGTTTCAGTGCAGGAGTTTCAGGGCATGAGATTCAGGGCATGAGTTTCAGGGCATGAGATTCAGGACAGCAGTTTCAAGGCATGAGATTCAGGGCATGAGTTTCAGTGCATGAGTTTGAGGGCAGGAGTTTCAAGGCATGAGATTCAGGGCATGAGTTTCAGTGCATGAGTTTGAGGGCAGGAGTTTCAGGGCATGAGATTCAGGGCATGAGTTTCAGGGCATGAGATTCAGGGCAGGTATTTCAGGGCATGTAATTCAGGGCATCAGTTTCTGGGCAGATGATTCAGGGCAGGAGTTTTAGGGCATGTGATTCAGGGCATGAGTTTCAGTGCATGAGTTTCAGGGCAGGAGTTTCAGGGTATGTGATTTAGGGCATGAGTTTCAGGGCATGAGGTTCAGGGCATGAGTTTCAGGGCATGAGATTCAGGGCATGAGTTTCAGTGCAGGAACTTGAGGGCATGAGATTCAGTGCACGAGTTTCAGAGCATGAGATTCAGGGCATGAGATTCAGGGCATGATTTTCAGGGCAGGAGATTCAGGGCAGGTGTTTCAGGGCATGAGATTCAGGGCATGAGTTTCAGGGCAGGAGATTCAGGGCATGAGTTTCAGGGCATGAGTTTCAGGGCAGGAGTTTCAGGGCATGTGATACAGGGCGTGAGTTTCAGGATATGAGATTCATGGCATGAGTTTCAGTGCAGGAGTTTCAGGGCATGAGATTCAGGGCATGAGTTTCAGGGTAGGTGATTCAGGGCAGGAGTTTCAGGACATGAGATTCAGGGCATGAGTTTCAGTGCAGGAACTTGAGGTCATGAGATTCAGTGCACGACTTTCAGAGCGTGAGATTCAGGGCATGAGATTCAGGGCATGAGTTTTAGGACAGGAGATTCAGGGCATGAGTTTCAGGGCATGAGTTTCAGGGCATGAGTTTCAGGGCAAGAGTTTTAGGGCATGAGTTTCAGGGAATGAGATTCAGGGCTTGAGTTTCAGGGCATGAGGTTCAGGGCATGAGTTTCAGGTCATGAGATTCAGGGCATGAGTTTCAGTCCAGGAACTTGAGGGCATGAGATTCAGTGCATGAGTTTCAGAGCATGAGATTCAGGGCATGATTTTCAGGGCAGGAGATTCAGGGCAGGTGTTTCAGTGCAGGAGTTTCAGGGCATGAGATTCAGGGCATGAGATTCAGGGCATGAGTTTCAGGACAGGAGATTCAGGGCATGAGTTTCAGGGCATGAGTTTCAGGGCAGGAGTTTCAGGGCATGTGATTCAGGGCGTGAGTTTCAGGATATGAGATTCATGGCATGAGTGTCAGTGCAGGAGTTTCAGGGCATGAGATTCAGGGCATGAGTTTTAGGACAGGAGATTCAGGGCATGAGTTTCAGGGCATGAGTTTCAGGGCAGGAGTTTCAGGGCAGGAGTTGTAGGGCATGAGTTTCAGTGCATGAGTTTCAGGGCAGGAGTTTCAGGGTATGTGATTTAGGGCATGAGTTTCAGGGCATGAGATTCAGGGCTTGAGTTTCAGGGCATGAGGTTCAGGGCTTGAGTTTCAGGTCATGAGATTCAGGGCATGAGTTTCAGTCCAGGAACTTGAGGGCATGAGATTCAGTGCATGAGTTTCAGAGCATGAGATTCAGGGCATGAGATTCAGTGCATGATTTTCAGGGCAGGAGATTCAGAGCAGGTGTTTCAGTGCAGGAGTTTCAGGGCATGAGATTCAGGGCATGAGATTCAGGGCATCAGTTTCAGGGCATGAGTTTCAGGGCAGGAGTTTCAGAGCATGTGATTCAGGGCGTGAGTTTCAGGATATGAAATTCAGAGCATGTGATTCAGGGCGTGAGTTTCAGGATATGAGATTCATGGCATGAGTTTCAGTGCAGGAGTTTCAGGGCATGAGATTCAGGGCATGAGATTCAGGGCATGAGTTTCAGGACAGGAGATTCAGGGCATGAGTTTCAGAGCATGAGATTCAGGGCATGAGATTCAGGGCATGATTTTCAGGGCAGGAGATTCAGGGCAGGTGTTTCAGGGCATGAGATTCAGGGCATGAGTTTCATGGCAGGAGATTCAGGGCATGAGTTTCAGGGCATGAGTTTCAGGGCAGGAGTTTCAGGGCATGTGATACAGGGCGTGAGTTTCAGGACAGGAGATTCAGGCCATGAGTTTCAGGGCATGAGTTTCAGGGCAGAAGTTTCAGGGCATGTAATTCAGGGCGTGAGTTTCAGGATATGAGATTCATGGCATGTGTTTCAGTGCAGGAGTTTCAGGGCATGAGATTCAGGGCATGAGTTTCAGGGCATGAGATTCAGGACAGCAGTTTCAAGGCATGAGATTCAGGGCATGAGTTTCAGTGCATGAGTTTGAGGGCAGGAGTTTCAAGGCATGAGATTCAGGGCATGAGTTTCAGTGCATGAGTTTGAGGGCAGGAGTTTCAGGGCATGAGATTCAGGGCATGAGTTTCAGGGCATGAGATTCAGGGCAGGTATTTCAGGGCATGTAATTCAGGGAATCAGTTTCTGGGCAGATGATTCAGGGCAGGAGTTTTAGGGCATGTGATTCAGGGCATGAGTTTCAGTGCATGAGTTTCAGGGCAGGAGTTTCAGGGTATGTGATTTAGGGCATGAGTTTCAGGGCATGAGGTTCAGGGCATGAGTTTCAGGGCATGAGATTCAGGGCATGAGTTTCAGTGCAGGAACTTGACGGCATGAGATTCAGTGCACGAGTTTCAGAGCATGAGATTCAGGGCATGAGATTCAGGGCATGATTTTCAGGGCAGGAGATTCAGGGCAGGTGTTTCAGGGCATGAGATTCAGGGCATGAGTTTCAGGGCAGGAGATTCAGGGCATGAGTTTCAGGGCATGAGTTTCAGGGCAGGAGTTTCAGGGCATGTGATACAGGGCGTGAGTTTCAGGATATGAGATTCATGGCATGAGTTTCAGTGCAGGAGTTTCAGGGCATGAGATTCAGGGCATGAGTTTCAGGGTAGGTGATTCAGGGCAGGAGTTTCAGGACATGAGATTCAGGGCATGAGTTTCAGTGCAGGAACTTGAGGTCATGAGATTCAGTGCACGACTTTCAGAGCGTGAGATTCAGGGCATGAGATTCAGGGCATGAGTTTTAGGACAGGAGATTCAGGGCATGAGTTTCAGGGCATGAGTTTCAGGGCATGAGTTTCAGGGCAGGAGTTTTAGGGCATGAGTTTCAGGGAATGAGATTCAGGGCTTGAGTTTCAGGGCATGAGGTTCAGGGCATGAGTTTCAGGTCATGAGATTCAGGGCATGAGTTTCAGTCCAGGAACTTGAGGGCATGAGATTCAGTGCATGAGTTTCAGAGCATGAGATTCAGGGCATGATTTTCAGGGCAGGAGATTCAGGGCAGGTGCTTCAGTGCAGGAGTTTCAGGGCATGAGATTCAGGGCATGAGATTCAGGGCATGAGTTTCAGGACAGGAGATTCAGGGCATGAGTTTCAGGGCATGAGTTTCAGGGCAGGAGTTTCAGGGCATGTGATTCAGGGCGTGAGTTTCAGGATATGAGATTCATGGCATGAGTTTCAGTGCAGGAGTTTCAGGGCATGAGATTCAGGGCATGAGTTTTAGGACAGGAGATTCAGGGCATGAGTTTCAGGGCATGAGTTTCAGGGCAGGAGTTTCAGGGCAGGAGTTGTAGGGCATGAGTTTCAGTGCATGAGTTTCAGGGCAGGAGTTTCAGGGTATGTGATTTAGGGCATGAGTTTCAGGGCATGAGATTCAGGGCTTGAGTTTCAGGGCATGAGGATCAGGGCTTGAGTTTCAGGTCATGAGATTCAGGGCATGAGTTTCAGTCCAGGAACTTGAGGGCATGAGATTCAGTGCATGAGTTTCAGAGCATGAGATTCAGGGCATGAGATTCAGTGCATGATTTTCAGGGCAGGAGATTCAGAGCAGGTGTTTCAGTGCAGGAGTTTCAGGGCATGAGATTCAGCGCATGAGATTCAGGGCATGAGTTTCAGGGCATGAGTTTCAGGGCAGGAGTTTCAGAGCATGTGATTCAGGGCGTGAGTTTCAGGATATGAAATTCAGAGCATGTGATTCAGGGCGTGAGTTTCAGGATATGAGATTCATGGCATGAGTTTCAGTGCAGGAGTTTCAGGGCATGAGATTCAGGGCATGAGTTTCAGTGCATGAGTTTGAGGGCAGGAGTTTCAAGGCATGAGATTCAGGGCATGAGTTTCAGTGCATGAGTTTGAGGGAAGGAGTTTCAGGGCATGAGATTCAGGGCATGAGTTTCAGGGCATGAGATCAGGGCAGGTATTTCAGGGCATGTAATTCAGGCATGAGATTCTGGGCATATGATTCAGGGCAGGAGTTTTAGGGCATGTGATTCAGGGCATGAGTTTCAGTGCATGAGTTTCAGGGCAGGAGTTTCAGGGTATGTGATTTAGGGCATGAGTTTCAGGGCATGAGATTCAGGCTTGAGTTTCAGGGCATGAGGTTCAGGGAATGAGTTTCAGGGCATGAGATTCAGGGCATGAGTTTCAGTGCAGGAACTTGAGGGCATGAGATTCAGTGCACGAGTTTCAGAGCATGAGATTCAGGGCATGAGATTCAGGGCATGATTTTCAGGTCAGGAGATTCAGGGCAGGTGTTTCAGTGCAGGAGTTTCAGGGCATGAGATTCAGGGCATGAGATTCAGGGCATGAGTTTCAGGACAGGAGATTCAGGGCATGAGTTTCAGGACATGAGTTTCAGGGCATGAGTTTCAGGGCAGGAGTTTCAGGGCATGTGATTCAGGGCGTGAGTTTCAGGATATGAGATTCATGGCATGAGTTTCAGTGCAGGAGTTTCAGGGCATGAGATTCAGAGCATGAGTTTCAGGGTAGGTGATTCAGGGCAGGAGTTTCAGGACATGAGATTCAGGGCATGAGTTTCAGTGCAGGAACTTGAGGTCATGAGATTCAGTGCACGAGTTTCAGAGCATGAGATTCAGGGCATGAGATTCAGGGCATGAGTTTCAGGGCAGGAGATTCAGGGCAGGTGTTTCACTCCAAGAGTTTCAGGGCATGAGATTCAGGGCATGAGATTCAGGGCATGAGATTTAGTACAGGAGATTCAGTGCATGAGTTTCAGGGCATGAGTTTCAGGGCAGGAGTTGTAGGGCATGTGATTTAGGGCATGAGTTTCAGTGCATGAGTTTCAAGGCATGAGGTTCAGGGCATGAGTTTCAGGTCATGAGATTCAGGGCATGAGTTTCAGTCCAGGAACTTGAGGGCATGAGATTCAGTGCATGAGTTTCAGAGCATGAGATTCAGGGCATGATTTTCAGGGCAGGAGATTCAGGGCAGGTGTTTCAGTGCAGGAGTTTCAGGGCATGAGATTCAGGGCATGAGATTCAGGGCATGAGTTTCAGGACAGGAGATTCAGGGCATGAGTTTCAGGGCATGAGTTTCAGGGCAGGAGTTTCAGGGCATGTGATTCAGGGCGTGAGTTTCAGGATATGAGATTCATGGCATGAGTTTCAGTGCAGGAGTTTCAGGGCATGAGTTTCAGGGCATGAGTTTTAGGACAGGAGATTCAGGGCATGAGTTTCAGTGCAGGAGTTTCAGGGCAGGAGTTTCAGGGCAGGAGTTGTAGGGCATGAGTTTCAGTGCATGAGTTTCAGGGCAGGAGTTTCAGGGTATGTGATTTAGGGCATGAGTTTCAGGGCATGAGATTCAGGGCTTGAGTTTCAGGGCATGAGGTTCAGGGCTTGAGTTTCAGGTCATGAGATTCAGGGCATGAGTTTCAGTCCAGGAACTTGAGGGCATGAGATTCAGTGCATGAGTTTCAGAGCATGAGATTCAGGGCATGAGATTCAGTGCATGATTTTCAGGGCAGGAGATTCAGAGCAGGTGTTTCAGTGCAGGAGTTTCAGGGCATGAGATTCAGGGCATGAGATTCAGGGCATGAGTTTCAGGGCATGAGTTTCAGGGCAGGAGTTTCAGAGCATGTGCTTCAGGGCGTGAGTTTCAGGATATGAAATTCAGAGCATGTGATTCAGGGCGTGAGTTTCAGGATATGAGATTCATGGCATGAGTTTCAGTGCAGGAGTTTCAGGGCATGAGATTCAGGGCATGAGATTCAGGGCATGAGTTTCAGGACAGGAGATTCAGGGCATGAGTTTCAGAGCATGAGATTCAGGGCATGAGATTCAGGGCATGATTTTCAGGGCAGGAGATTCAGGGCAGGTGTTTCAGGGCATGAGATTCAGGGCATGAGTTTCAGGGCAGGAGATTCAGGGCATGAGATTCAGGGCATGAGTTTCAGGGCAGGAGTTTCAGGGCATGTGATACAGGGCGTGAGTTTCAGGACAGGAGATTCAGGCCATGAGTTTCAGGGCATGAGTTTCAGGGCATGAGTTTCAGGGCAGAAGTTTCAGGGCATGTAATTCAGGGCGTGAGTTTCAGGATATGAGATTCATGGCATGTGTTTCAGTGCAGGAGTTTCAGGGCATGAGATTCAGGGCATGAGTTTCAGGGCATGAGATTCAGGACAGCAGTTTCAAGGCATGAGATTCAAGGCATGAGTTTCAGTGCATGAGTTTGAGGGCAGGAGTTTCAAGGCATGAGATTCAGGGCATGAGTTTCAGTGCATGAGTTTGAGGGCAGGAGTTTCAGGGCATGAGATTCAGGGCAGGTATTTCAGGGCATGTAATTCAGGGCATCAGTTTCTGGGCAGATGATTCAGGGCAGGAGTTTTAGGGCATGTGATTCAGGGCATGAGTTTCAGTGCATGAGTTTCAGGGCAGGAGTTTCAGGGTATGTGATTTAGGGCATGAGTTTCAGGGCATGAGGTTCAGGGCATGAGTTTCAGGGCATGAGATTCAGGGCATGAGTTTCAGTGCAGGAACTTGAGGGCATGAGATTCAGTGCACGAGTTTCAGAGCATGAGATTCAGGGCATGAGATTCAGGGCATGATTTTCAGGGCAGGAGATTCAGGGCAGGTGTTTCAGGGCATGAGATTCAGGGCATGAGTTTCAGGGCAGGAGATTCAGGGCATGAGTTTCAGGGCATGAGTTTCAGGGCAGGAGTTTCAGGGCATGTGATACAGGGCGTGAGTTTCAGGATATGAGATTCATGGCATGAGTTTCAGTGCAGGAGTTTCAGGGCATGAGATTCAGGGCATGAGTTTCAGGGTAGGTGATTCAGGGCAGGAGTTTCAGGACATGAGATTCAGGGCATGAGTTTCAGTGCAGGAACTTGAGGTCATGAGATTCAGTGCACGACTTTCAGAGCGTGAGATTCAGGGCATGAGATTCAGGGCATGAGTTTTAGGACAGGAGATTCAGGGCATGAGTTTCAGGGCATGAGTTTCAGGGCATGAGTTTCAGGGCAGGAGTTTTAGGGCATGAGTTTCAGGGAATGAGATTCAGGGCTTGAGTTTCAGGGCATGAGGTTCAGGGCATGAGTTTCAGGTCATGAGATTCAGGGCATGAGTTTCAGTCCAGGAACTTGAGGGCATGAGATTCAGTGCATGAGTTTCAGAGCATGAGATTCAGGGCATGATTTTCAGGGCAGGAGATTCAGGGCAGGTGTTTCAGTGCAGGAGTTTCAGGGCATGAGATTCAGGGCATGAGATTCAGGGCATGAGTTTCAGGACAGGAGATTCAGGGCGTGAGTTTCAGGGCATGAGTTTCAGGGCAGGAGTTTCAGGGCATGTGATTCAGGGCGTGAGTTTCAGGATATGAGATTCATGGCATGAGTTTCAGGGCAGGAGTTTCAGGGTATGTGATTTAGGGCATGAGTTTCAGGGCATGAGATTCAGGGCTTGAGTTTCAGGGCATGAGGTTCAGGGCTTGAGTTTCAGGTCATGAGATTCAGGGCATGAGTTTCAGTCCAGGAACTTGAGGGCATGAGATTCAGTGCATGAGTTTCAGAGCATGAGATTCAGGGCCTGAGATTCAGTGCATGATTTTCAAGGCAGGAGATTCAGAGCAGGTGGTTCAGTGCAGGAGTTTCAGGGCATGAGATTCAGCGCATGAGATTCAGGGCATGAGTTTCAGGGCATGAGTTTCAGGGCAGGAGTTTCAGAGCATGTGATTCAGGGCGTGAGTTTCAGGATATGAAATTCAGAGCATGTGATTCAGGGCGTGAGTTTCAGGATATGAGATTCATGGCATGAGTTTCAGTGCAGGAGTTTCAGGGCATGAGATTCAGGGCATGAGATTCAGGGCATGAGTTTCAGGACAGGAGATTCAGGGCATGAGTATCAGAGCATGAGATTCAGGGCATGAGATTCAGGGCATGATTTTCAGGGCAGGAGATTCAGGGCAGGTGTTTCAGGGCATGAGATTCAGGGCATGAGTTTCAGGGCAGGAGATTCAGGGCATGAGTTTCAGGGCATGAGTTTCAGGGCAGGAGTTTCAGGGCATGTGATACAGGGCGTGAGTTTCAGGATATGAGATTCATGGCATGAGTTTCAGTGCAGGAGTTTCAGGGCATGAGATTCAGGGCATGAGTTTCAGGGTAGGTGATTCAGGGCAGGAGTTTCAGGACATGAGATTCAGGGCATGAGTTTCAGAGCAGGAACTTGAGGTCATGAGATTCAGTGCACGACTTTCAGAGCGTGAGATTCAGGGCATGAGATTCAGGGCATGAGTTTTAGGACAGGAGATTCAGGGCATGAGTTTCAGGGCATGAGTTTCAGGGCATGAGTTTCAGGGCAGGAGTTTTAGGGCATGAGTTTCAGGGAATGAGATTCAGGGCTTGAGTTTCAGGGCATGAGGTTCAGGGCATGAGTTTCAGGTCATGAGATTCAGGGCATGAGTTTCAGTCCAGGAACTTGAGGGCATGAGATTCAGTGCATGAGTTTCAGAGCATGAGATTCAGGGCATGATTTTCAGGGCAGGAGATTCAGGGCAGGTGTTTCAGTGCAGGAGTTTCAGGGCATGAGATTCAGGGCATGAGATTCAGGGCATGAGTTTCAGGACAGGAGATTCAGGGCATGAGTTTCAGGGCATGAGTTTCAGGGCAGGAGTTTCAGGGCATGTGATTCAGGGCGTGAGTTTCAGGATATGAGATTCATGGCATGAGTTTCAGTGCAGGAGTTTCAGGGCATGAGATTCAGGGCATGAGTTTTAGGACAGGAGATTCAGGGCATGAGTTTCAGGGCATGAGTTTCAGGGCAGGAGTTTCAGGGCAGGAGTTGTAGGGCATGAGTTTCAGTGCATGAGTTTCAGGGCAGGAGTTTCAGGGTATGTGATTTAGGGCATGAGTTTCAGGGCATGAGATTCAGGGCTTGAGTTTCAGGGCATGAGATTCAGGGCATGAGATTCAGTGCATGATTTTCAGGGCAGGAGATTCAGAGCAGGTGTTTCAGTGCAGGAGTTTCAGGGCATGAGATTCAGGGCATGAGATTCAGGGCATGAGTTTCAGGGCATGAGTTTCAGGGCAGGAGTTTCAGAGCATGTGATTCAGAGCGTGAGTTTCAGGATATGAAATTCAGAGCATGTGATTCAGGGCGTGAGTTTCAGGATATGAGATTCATGGCATGAGTTTCAGTGCAGGAGTTTCAGGGCATGAGATTCAGGGCATGAGATTCAGGGCATGAGTTTCAGGACAGGAGATTCAGGGCATGAGTTTCAGGACATGAGTTTCAGGGCATGAGTTTCAGGGCAGGAGTTTCAGGGCATGTGATTCAGGGCGTGAGTTTCAGGATATGAGATTCATGGCATGAGTTTCAGTGCATGATTTTCAGGGCAGGAGATTCAGAGCAGGTGGTTCAGTGCAGGAGTTTCAGGGCATGAGATTCAGCGCATGAGATTCAGGGCATGAGTTTCAGGGCATGAGTTTCAGGGCAGGAGTTTCAGAGCATGTGATTCAGGGCGTGAGTTTCAGGATATAAAATTCAGAGCATGTGATTCAGTGCGTGAGTTTCAGGATATGAGATTCATGGCATGAGTTTCAGTGCAGGAGTTTCAGGGCATGAGATTCAGGGCATGAGATTCAGGGCATGAGTTTCAGGACAGGAGATTCAGGGCATGAGTTTTAGAGCATGAGATTCAGGGCATGAGATTCAGGGCATGATTTTCAGGGCAGGAGATTCAGGGCAGGTGTTTCAGGGCATGAGATTCAGGGCATGAGTTTCAGGGCAGGAGTTTCAGGGCATGTGATACAGGGCGTGAGTTTCAGGATATGAGATTCATGGCATGAGTTTCAGTGCAGGAGTTTCAGGGCATGAGATTCAGGGCATGAGTTTCAGGGTAGGTGATTCAGGGCAGGAGTTTCAGGACATGAGATTCAGGGCATGAGTTTCAGTGCAGGAACTTGAGGTCATGAGATTCAGTGCACGACTTTCAGAGCGTGAGATTCAGGGCATGAGATTCAGGGCATGAGTTTTAGGACAGGAGATTCAGGGCATGAGTTTCAGGACATGAGTTTCAGGGCATGAGTTTCAGGGCAGGAGTTTTAGGGCATGAGTTTCAGGGAATGAGATTCAGGGCTTGAGTTTCAGGGCATGAGGTTCAGGGCATGAGTTTCAGGTCATGAGATTCAGGGCATGACTTTCAGTCCAGGAACTTGAGGGCATGAGATTCAGTGCATGAGTTTCAGAGCATGAGATTCAGGGCATGATTTTCAGGGCAGGAGATTCAGGGCAGGTGTTTCAGTGCAGGAGTTTCAGGGCATGAGATTCAGGGCATGAGATTCAGGGCATGAGTTTCAGGACAGGAGATTCAGGGCATGAGTTTCAGGGCATGAGTTTCAGGGCAGGAGTTTCAGGGCATGTGATTCAGGGCGTGAGTTTCAGGATAAGAGATTCATGGCATGAGTTTCATTGCAGGAGTTTCAGGGCATGAGATTCAGGGCATGAGTTTTAGGACAGGAGATTCAGGGCATGAGTTTCAGGGCATGAGTTTCAGGGCAGGAGTTTCAGGGCAGGAGTTGTAGGTCATGAGTTTCAGTGCATGAGTTTCAGGGCAGGAGTTTCAGGGTATGTGATTTAGGGCATGAGTTTCAGGGCATGAGATTCAGGGCTTGAGTTTCAGGGCATGAGGTTCAGGGCATGAGTTTCAGGTCATGAGATTCAGGGCATGAGTTTCAGTCCAGGAACTTGAGGGCATGAGATTCAGTGCATGAGTTTCAGAGCATGAGATTCAGGGCATGAGATTCAGTGCATGATTTTCAGGGCAGGAGATTCAGAGCAGGTGTTTCAGTGCAGGAGTTTCAGGGCATGAGATTCAGGGCATGAGATTCAGGGCATGAGTTTCAGGGCATGAGTTTCAGGGCAGGAGTTTCAGAGCATGTGATTCAGGGCGTGAGTTTCAGGATATGAGATTCATGGCATGAGTTTCAGTGCAGGAGTTTCAGGGCATGAGATTCAGGGCATGAGTTTCAGTGCATGAGTTTGAGGGCAGGAGTTTCAAGGCATGAGATTCAGGTCATGAGTTTCAGTGCATGAGTTTGAGGGAAGGAGTTTCAGGGCATGAGATTCAGGGCATGAGTTTCAGGGCATGAGATCAGGGCAGGTATTTCAGGGCATGTAATTCAGGGCATGAGATTCTGGGCATATGATTCAGGGCAGGAGTTTTAGGGCATGTGATTCAGGGCATGATTTTCAGGGCAGGAGATTCAGGGCAGGTGTTTCAGTGCAGGAGTTTCAGGGCATGAGATTCAGGGCATGAGATTCAGGGCATGAGTTTCAGGACAGGAGATTCAGGGCATGAGTTTCAGGACATGAGTTTCAGGGCATGAGTTTCAGGGCAGGAGTTTCAGGGCATGTGATTCAGGGCGTGAGTTTCAGGATATGAGATTCATGGCATGAGTTTCAGTGCAGGAGTTTCAGGGCATGAGATTCAGAGCATGAGTTTCAGGGTAGGTGATTCAGGGCAGGAGTTTCAGGACATGAGATTCAGGGCATGAGTTTCAGTGCAGGAACTTGAGGTCATGAGATTCAGTGCACGAGTTTCAGAGCATGAGATTCAGGGCATGAGATTCAGGGCATGAGTTTCAGGGCAGGAGATTCAGGGCAGGTGTTTCACTCCAAGAGTTTCAGGGCATGAGCTTCAGGGCATGAGATTCAGGGCATGAGATTTAGTACAGGAGATTCAGTGCATGAGTTTCAGGGCATGAGTTTCAGGGAATGAGATTCAGGGCTTGAGTTTCAGGGCATGAGGTTCAGGGCATGAGTTTCAGGTCATGAGATTCAGGGCATGAGTTTCAGTCCAGGAACTTGAGGGCATGAGATTCAGTGCATGAGTTTCAGAGCATGAGATTCAGGGCATGATTTTCAGGGCAGGAGATTCAGGGCAGGTGTTTCAGTGCAGGAGTTTCAGGGCATGAGATTCAGGGCATGAGATTCAGGGCATGAGTTTCAGGACAGGAGATTCAGGGCATGAGTTTCAGGGCATGAGTTTCAGGGCAGGAGTTTCAGGGCATGTGATTCAGGGCGTGAGTTTCAGGATATGAGATTCATGGCATGAGTTTCAGTGCAGGAGTTTCAGGGCATGAGATTCAGGGCATGAGTTTTAGGACAGGAGATTCAGGGCATGAGTTTCAGGGCATGAGTTTCAGGGCAGGAGTTTCAGGGTATGTGATTTAGGGCATGAGTTTCAGGGCATGAGATTCAGGGCTTGAGTTTCAGGGCATGAGATTCAGTGCATGATTTTCAGGGCAGGAGATTCAGAGCAGGTGTTTCAGTGCAGGAGTTTCAGGGCATGAGATTCAGGGCATGAGATTCAGGGTATGTGATTTAGGGCATGAGTTTCAGGGCATGAGATTCAGGGCTTGAGTTTCAGGGCATGAGATTCAGGGCATGAGATTCAGTGCATGATTTTCAGGGCAGGAGATTCAGAGCAGGTGTTTCAGTGCAGGAGTTTCAGGGCATGAGATTCAGGGCATGAGATTCAGGGCATGAGTTTCAGGGCATGAGTTTCAGGGCCGGAGTTTCAGAGCATGTGATTCAGGGCGTGAGTTTCAGGATATGAAATTCAGAGCATGTGATTCAGGGCGTGAGTTTCAGGATATGAGATTCATGGCATGAGTTTCAGTGCAGGAGTTTCAGGGCATGAGATTCAGGGCATGAGATTCAGGGCATGAGTTTCAGGACAGGAGATTCAGGGCATGAGTTTCAGGACATGAGTTTCAGGGCATGAGTTTCAGGGCAGGAGTTTCAGGGCATGTGATTCAGGGCGTGAGTTTCAGGATATGAGATTCATGGCATGAGTTTCAGTGCAGGAGTTTCAGGGTATGAGATTCAGAGCATGAGTTTCAGGGTAGGTGATTCAGGGCAGGAGTTGAGGGCATGAGATTCAGTGCATGAGTTTCAGAGCATGAGATTCAGGGCATGAGATTCAGTGCATGATTTTCAGGGCAGGAGATTCAGAGCAGGTGTTTCAGTGCAGGAGTTTCAGGGCATGAGATTCAGGGCATGAGATTCAGGGCATGAGTTTCAGGGCATGAGTTTCAGGGCAGAAGTTTCAGAGCATGTGATTCAGGGCGTGAGTTTCAGGATATGAGATTCATGGCATGAGTATCAGTGCAGGAGTTTCAGGGTATGAGATTCAGAGCATGAGTTTCAGGGTAGGTGATTCAGGGCAGGAGTTTCAGGACATGAGATTCAGGGCATGAGTTTCAGTGCAGGAACTTGAGGTCATGAGATTCAGTGCACGAGTTTCAGAGCATGAGATTCAGGGCATGAGATTCAGGGCATGAGTTTCAGGGCAGGAGATTCAGTGCAGGTGTTTCACTGCAAGAGTTTCAGGGCATGAGATTCAGGGCATGAGATTCAGGGCATGAGATTTAGTACAGGAGATTCAGTGCATGAGTTTCAGGGCATGAGTTTCAGGGCAGGAGTTGAGGGCATGAGATTCAGTGCATGAGTTTCAGAGCATGAGATTCAGGGCATGAGATTCAGTGCATGATTTTCAGGGCAGGAGATTCAGAGCAGGTGTTTCAGTGCAGGAGTTTCAGGGCATGAGATTCAGGGCATGAGATTCAGGGCATGAGTTTCAGGGCATGAGTTTCAGGGCAGAAGTTTCAGAGCATGTGATTCAGGGCGTGAGTTTCAGGATATGAGATTCATGGCATGAGTTTCAGTGCAGGAGTTTCAGGGCATGAGATTCAGGGCATGAGTTTCAGTGCATGAGTTTGAGGGCAGGAGTTTCAAGGCATGAGATTCAGGGCATGAGTTTCTCTGCATGAGTTTGAGGGAAGGAGTTTCAGGGCATGAGATTCAGGGCATGAGTTTCAGGGCATGAGATCAGGGCAGGTATTTCAGGGCATGTAATTCAGGGCATGAGATTCTGGGCATATGATTCAGGGCAGGAGTTTTAGGGCATGTGATTCAGGGCATGAGTTTCAGTGCATGAGTTTCAGGGCAGGAGTTTCAGGGTATGTGATTTAGGGCATGAGTTTCAGGGCATGAGATTCAGGCTTGAGTTTCAGGGCATGAGGTTCAGGGCATGAGTTTCAGGGCATGAGATTCAGGGCATGAGTTTCAGTGCAGGAACTTGAGGGCATGAGATTCAGTGCACGAGTTTCAGAGCATGAGATTCAGGGCATGAGATTCAGTGCATGATTTTCAGGTCAGGAGATTCAGGGCAGGTGTTTCAGTGCAGGAGTTTCAGGGCATGAGATTCAGGGCATGAGATTCAGGGCATGAGTTTCAGAGCAGGAACTTGAGGTAATGAGATTCAGTGCACGAGTTTCAGAGCATGAGATTCAGGGCATGAGATTCAGGGCATGAGTTTCAGGGCAGGAGATTCAGGGCAGGTGTTTCACTCCAAGAGTTTCAGGGCATGAGATTCAGGGCATGAGATTCAGGGCATGAGATTTAGTACAGGAGATTCAGTGCATGAGTTTCAGGGCATGAGTTTCAGGACAGGAGATTCAGGGCATGAGTTTCAGGACATGAGTTTCAGGGCATGAGTTTCAGGGCAGGAGTTTCAGGGCATGTGATTCAGGGCGTGAGTTTCAGGATATGAGATTCATGGCATGAGTTTCAGGGCAGGAGTTTCAGGGCAGAAGTTTTAGGGCATGAGTTTTAGTGCATGAGTTTCAGGGCAGGAGTTTCAGGGTATGTGATTTAGGGCATGAGTTTCAGGGCATGAGATTCAGGGCTTGAGTTTCAGGGCATGAGGTTCAGGGCATGAGTGTCAGGTCATGAGATTCAGGGCATGAGTTTCAGTCCAGGAACTTGAGGGCATGAGATTCAGTGCATGAGTTTCAGAGCATGAGATTCAGGGCATGAGATTCAGTGCATGATTTTCAGGGCAGGAGATTCAGAGCAGGTGTTTCAGTGCAGGAGATTCAGGGCATGAGTTTCAGGGCAGGAGTTTCAGAGCATGTGATTCAGGGCGTGAGTTTCAGGATATGAGATTCATGGCATGAGTTTCAGTGCAGGAGATTCAGGGCATGAGATTCAGGGCATGAGGTTCAGGGCATGAGTTTCAGGTCATGAGATTCAGGGCATGAGTTTCAGTCCAGGAACTTGAGGGCATGAGATTCAGTGCATGAGTTTCAGAGCATGAGATTCAGGGCATGATTTTCAGGGCAGGAGATTCAGGGCAGGTGTTTCAGTGCAGGAGTTTCAGGGCATGAGATTCAGGGCATGAGATTCAGGGCATGAGTTTCAGGACAGGAGATTCAGGGCATGAGTTTCAGGGCATGAGTTTCAGGGCAGGAGTTTCAGGGCATGTGATTCAGGGCGTGAGTTTCAGGATATGAGATTCATGGCATGAGTTTCAGTGCAGGAGTTTCAGGGCATGAGATTCAGGGCATGAGTTTTAGGACAGGAGATTCAGGGCATGAGTTTCAGGGCATGAGTTTCAGGGCAGGAGTTTCAGGGTATGTGATTTAGGGCATGAGTTTCAGGGCATGAGATTCAGGGCTTGAGTTTCAGGGCACGAGATTCAGTGCATGATTTTCAGGGCAGGAGATTCAGAGCAGGTGTTTCAGTGCAGGAGTTTGAGGGCATGAGATTCAGGGCATGAGATTCAGGGTATGTGATTTAGGGCATGAGTTTCAGGGCATGAGATTCAGTGCATGATTTTCAGGGCAGGAGATTCAGAGCAGGTGTTTCAGTGCAGGAGTTTCAGGGCATGAGATTCAGGGCATGAGATTCAGGGCATGAGTTTCAGGGCATGAGTTTCAGGGCCGGAGTTTCAGAGCATGTGATTCAGGGCGTGAGTTTCAGGATATGAAATTCAGAGCATGTGATTCAGGGCGTGAGTTTCAGGATATGAGATTCATGGCATGAGTTTCAGTGCAGGAGTTTCAGGGCATGAGATTCAGGGCATGAGATTCAGGGCATGAGTTTCAGGACAGGAGATTCAGGGCATGAGTTTCAGGACATGAGTTTCAGGGCATGAGTTTCAGGGCAGGAGTTTCAGGGCATGTGATTCAGGGCGTGAGTTTCAGGATATGAGATTCATGGCATGAGTTTCAGTGCAGGAGTTTCAGGGTATGAGATTCAGAGCATGAGTTTCAGGGTAGGTGATTCAGGGCAGGAGTTGAGGGCATGAGATTCAGTGCATGAGTTTCAGAGCATGAGATTCAGGGCATGAGATTCAGTGCATGATTTTCAGGGCAGGAGATTCAGAGCAGGTGTTTCAGTGCAGGAGTTTCAGGGCATGAGATTCAGGGCATGAGATTCAGGGCATGAGTTTCAGGGCATGAGTTTCAGGGCAGAAGTTTCAGAGCATGTGATTCAGGGCGTGAGTTTCAGGATATGAGATTCATGGCATGAGTTTCTGTGCAGGAGTTTCAGGGTATGAGATTCAGAGCATGAGTTTCAGGGTAGGTGATTCAGGGCAGGAGTTTCAGGACATGAGATTCAGGGCATGAGTTTCAGTGCAGGAACTTGAGGTCATGAGATTCAGTGCACGAGTTTCAGAGCATGAGATTCAGGGCATGAGATTCAGGGCATGAGTTTCAGGGCAGGAGATTCAGTGCAGGTGTTTCACTGCAAATTTTCAGGGCATGAGATTCAGGGCATGAGATTCAGGGCATGAGATTTAGTACAGGAGATTCAGTGCATGAGTTTCAGGGCATGAGTTTCAGGGCAGGAGTTGAGGGCATGAGATTCAGTGCATGAGTTTCAGAGCATGAGATTCAGGGCATGAGATTCAGTGCATGATTTTCAGGGCAGGAGATTCAGAGCAGGTGTTTCAGTGCAGGAGTTTCAGGGCATGAGATTCAGGGCATGAGATTCAGAGCATGAGTTTCAGGGCATGAGTTTCAGGGCAGAAGTTTCAGAGCATGTGATTCAGGGCGTGAGTTTCAGGATATGAGATTCATGGCATGAGTTTCAGTGCAGGAGTTTCAGGGCATGAGATTCAGGGCATGAGTTTCAGTGCATGAGTTTGAGGGCAGGAGTTTCAAGGCATGAGATTCAGGGCATGAGTTTCTGTGCATGAGTTTGAGGAAGGAGTTTCAGGGCATGAGATTCAGGGCATGAGTTTCAGGGCATGAGATCAGGGCAGGTATTTCAGGGCATGTAATTCAGGGCATGAGATTCTGGGCATATGATTCAGGGCAGGAGTTTTAGGGCATGTGATTCAGGGCATGAGTTTCAGTGCATGAGTTTCAGGGCAGGAGTTTCAGGGTATGTGATTTAGGGCATGAGTTTCAGGGCATGAGATTCAGGCTTGAGTTTCAGGGCATGAGGTTCAGGGCATGAGTTTCAGGGCATGAGATTCAGGGCATGAGTTTCAGTGCAGGAACTTGAGGGCATGAGATTCAGTGCACGAGTTTCAGAGCATGAGATTCAGGGCATGAGATTCAGTGCATGATTTTCAGGTCAGGAGATTCAGGGCAGGTGTTTCAGTGCAGGAGTTTCAGGGCATGAGATTCAGGGCATGAGATTCAGGGCATGAGTTTCAGTGCAGGAACTTGAGGTAATGAGATTCAGTGCACGAGTTTCAGAGCATGAGATTCAGGGCATGAGATTCAGGGCATGAGTTTCAGGGCAGGAGATTCAGGGCAGGTGTTTCACTCCAAGAGTTTCAGGGCATGAGATTCAGGGCATGAGATTCAGGGCATGAGATTTAGTACAGGAGATTCAGTGCATGAGTTTCAGGGCATGAGTTTCAGGACAGGAGATTCAGGGCATGAGTTTCAGGACATGAGTTTCAGGGCATGAGTTTCAGGGCAGGAGTTTCAGGGCATGTGATTCAGGGCGTGAGTTTCAGGATATGAGATTCATGGCATGAGTTTCAGGGCAGGAGTTTCAGGGCAGAAGTTTTAGGGCATGAGTTTTAGTGCATGAGTTTCAGGGCAGGAGTTTCAGGGTATGTGATTTAGGGCATGAGTTTCAGGGCATGAGATTCAGGGCTTGAGTTTCAGGGCATGAGGTTCAGGGCATGAGTGTCAGGTCATGAGATTCAGGGCATGAGTTTCAGTCCAGGAACTTGAGGGCATGAGATTCAGTGCATGAGTTTCAGAGCATGAGATTCAGGGCATGAGATTCAGTGCATGATTTTCAGGGCAGGAGATTCAGAGCAGGTGTTTCAGTGCAGGAGATTCAGGGCATGAGTTTCAGGGCATGAGTTTCAGGGCAGGAGTTTCAGAGCATGTGATTCAGGGCGTGAGTTTCAGGATATGAGATTCATGGCATGAGTTTCAGTGCAGGAGATTCAGGGCATGAGATTCAGGGCATGAGTTTCAGTGCATGAGTTTGAGGGCAGGAGTTTCAGGGCATGAGATTCAGGGCATGAGTTTCAGGGCATGAGATCAGGGCAGGTATTTCAGGGCATGCAATTCAGGGCATGAGATTCTGGGCAGATGATTCAGGGCAGGAGTTTTAGGGCATGTGATTCAGGGCATGAGTTTCAGTGCATGAGTTTCAGAGCAGGAGTTTCAGGGCATGTGATTCAGGGCGTGAGTTTCAGGATATGAGATTCATGGCATGAGTTTCAGTGCAGGAGTTTCAGGGCATGAGATTCAGAGCATGAGTTTCAGGGTAGATGATTCAGGGCAGGAGTTTCAGGACATGAGATTTAGGGCATGAGTTTCAGTGCAGGAAATTGAGGTCATGAGATTCAGTGCACGAGTTTCAGAGCGTGAGATTCAGGGCATGAGATTCAGTGCACGAGTTTCAGAGCATGAGATTCAGGGCATGAGATTCAGGGCATGAGTTTCAGGGCAGGAGATTCAGGGCAGGTGTTTCACTGCAAGAGTTTCAGGGCATGAGATTCAGGGCATGAGATTCAGGGCATGAGATTTAGTACAGGAGATTCAGTGCATGAGTTTCAGGGCATGAGTTTCAGGGCAGGAGTTGTAGGGCATGTGATTCAGGGCATGAGTTTCAGTGCATGAGTTTCAGGGCAGGAGTTTCTGGGTATGTGATTTAGGGCATGAGTTTCAGGGCATGAGATTCAGGGAATGAGATTCAGGACATGAGTTTCAGGGCATGAGTTTCAGTGCAGGAACTTGAGGGCATGAGATTCAGGGCATGAGTTTCAGGACAGGAGATTCAGGCCATGAGTTTCAGGCTATGAGTTTCAGGGCATGAGTTTCAGGGCAGAAGTTTCAGGGCATGTAATTCAGGGCGTGAGTTTCAGGATATGAGATTCATGGCATGTGTTTCAGTGCAGGAGTTTCAGGGCATGAGATTCAGGGCATGAGTTTCAGGGCATGAGATTCAGGACAGCAGTTTCAAGGCATGAGATTCAGGGCATGAGTTTCAGTGCATGAGTTTGAGGGCAGGAGTTTCAAGGCATGAGATTCAGGGCATGAGTTTCAGTGCATGAGTTTGAGGGCAGGAGTTTCAGGGCATGAGATTCAGGGCATGAGTTTCAGGGCATGAGATTCAGGGCAGGTATTTCAGGGCATGTAATTCAGGGCATCAGTTTCTGGGCAGATGATTCAGGGCAGGAGTTTTAGGGCATGTGATTCAGGGCATGAGTTTCAGTGCATGAGTTTCAGGGCAGGAGTTTCAGGGTATGTGATTTAGGGCATGAGTTTCAGGGCATGAGGTTCAGGGCATGAGTTTCAGGGCATGAGATTCAGGGCAGGAGTTTCAGGGCATGAGATTCAGGGCATGAGTTTCAGTGCATGAGTTTGAGGGCAGGAGTTTCAAGGCATGAGATTCAGGGCATGAGTTTCAGTGCATGAGTTTGAGGGAAGGAGTTTCAGGGCATGAGATTCAGGGCATGAGTTTCAGGGCATGAGATCAGGGCAGGTATTTCAGGGCATGTAATTCAGGGCATGAGATTCTGGGCATATGATTCAGGGCAGGAGTTTTAGGGCATGTGATTCAGGGCATGAGTTTCAGTGCATGAGTTTCAGGGCAGGAGTTTCAGGGTATGTGATTTAGGGCATGAGTTTCAGGGCATGAGATTCAGGCTTGAGTTTCAGGGCATGAGGTTCAGGGCATGAGTTTCAGGGCATGAGATTCAGGGCATGAGTTTCAGTGCAGGAACTTGAGGGCATGAGATTCAGTGCACGAGTTTCAGAGCATGAGATTCAGGGCATGAGATTCAGGGCATGATTTTCAGGGCAGGAGATTCAGGGCAGGTGTTTCAGTGCAGGAGTTTCAGGGCATGAGATTCAGGGCATGAGATTCAGGGCATGAGTTTCAGGACAGGAGATTCAGGGCATGAGTTTCAGGACATGAGTTTCAGGGCATGAGTTTCAGGGCAGGAGTTTCAGGGCATGTGATTCAGGGCGTGAGTTTCAGGATATGAGATTCATGGCATGAGTTTCAGTGCAGGAGTTTCAGGGCATGAGATTCAGAGCATGAGTTTCAGGGTAGGTGATTCAGGGCAGGAGTTTCAGGACATGAGATTCAGGGCATGAGTTTCAGTGCAGGAACTTGAGGTCATGAGATTCAGTGCACGAGTTTCAGAGCATGAGATTCAGGGCATGAGATTCAGGGCATGAGTTTCAGGGCAGGAGATTCAGGGCAGGTGTTTCACTCCAAGAGTTTCAGGGCATGAGCTTCAGGGCATGAGATTCAGGGCATGAGATTTAGTACAGGAGATTCAGTGCATGAGTTTCAGGGCATGAGTTTCAGGGCAGGAGTTGTAGGCATGTGATTTAGGGCATGAGTTTCAGTGCATGAGTTTCAGGGCAGGAGTTTCTGGGTATGTGATTTAGGGCATGAGTTTCAGGGCATGAGATCAGGGCAGGTATTTCAGGGCATGTAATTCAGGGCATGAGATTCTGGGCATATGATTCAGGGCAGGAGTTTTAGGGCATGTGATTCAGGGCATGAGTTTCAGTGCATGAGTTACAGGGCAGGAGTTTCAGGGTATGTGATTTAGGGCATGAGTTTCAGGGCATGAGATTCAGGCTTGAGTTTCAGGGCATGAGGTTCAGGGCATGAGTTTCAGGGCATGAGATTCAGGGCATGAGTTTCAGTGCAGGAACTTGAGGGCATGAGATTCAGTGCACGAGTTTCAGAGCATGAGATTCAGGGCATGAGATTCAGGGCATGATTTTCAGGGCAGGAGATTCAGGGCAGGTGTTTCAGTGCAGGAGTTTCAGGGCATGAGATTCAGGGCATGAGATTCAGGGCATGAGTTTCAGGACAGGAGATTCAGGGCATGAGTTTCAGGACATGAGTTTCAGGGCATGAGTTTCAGGGCAGGAGTTTCAGGGCATGTGATTCAGGGCGTGAGGTTCAGGATATGAGATTCATGGCATGAGTTTCAGTGCAGGAGTTTCAGGGCATGAGATTCAGAGCATGAGTTTCAGGGTAGGTGATTCAGGGCAGGAGTTTCAGGACATGAGATTCAGGGCATGAGTTTCAGTGCAGGAACTTGAGGTCATGAGATTCAGTGCACGAGTTTCAGAGCATGAGATTCAGGGCATGAGATTCAGGGCATGAGTTTCAGGGCAGGAGATTCAGGGCAGGTGTTTCACTGCAAGAGTTTCAGGGCATGAGATTCAGGGCATGAGATTCAGGGCATGAGATTTAGTACAGGAGATTCAGTGCATGAGTTTCAGGGCATGAGTTTCAGGGCAGGAGTTGAGGGCATGTGATTCAGGGCATGAGTTTCAGAGCATGAGTTTCAGGGCAGGAGTTTCTGGGTATGTGATTTAGGGCATGAGTTTCAGGGCATGAGATTCAGGGCTTGAGTTTCAGGGCATGAGGTTCAGGGCATGAGTTTCAGGTCATGAGATTCAGGGCATGAGTTTCAGTCCAGGAACTTGAGGGCATGAGATTCAGTGCATGAGTTTCAGAGCATGAGATTCAGGGCATGAAATTGAGGGCATGATTTTCAGGGCAGCAGATTCAGGGCAGTTGTTTCAGTGCAGGAGATTCAGGGCATGAGATTCAGGGCATGAGATTCAGGGCTTGAGTTTAAGGGCATGAGTTTCAGGGCATAAGTTTCAGGACATGAGTTTCAGGGAATGAGACTCAGGACATGAGTTTCAGGGCATGAGTTTCAGTGCAGGAACTTGAGGGCATGAGATTCAGGGCATGAGTTTCAGGACAGGAGATTCAGGGCATGAGTTTCAGGGCATGAGTTTCAGGGCATGAGTTTCAGTGCAGAAGTTTCAGGGCATGTAATTCAGGGCGTGAGTTTTATGATATGAGATTCATGGCAAGAGTTTCAGTGCAGGAGTTTGAGGGCAGGAGTTTCAAGGCATGAGATTCAGGGCATGAGTTTCAGTGCATGAGTTTGAGGGCAGGAGTTTCAGGGCATGAGATTCAGGGCATGAGTTTCAGGGCATGAGATTCAGGGCAGGTATTTCAGGGCATGTAATTCAGGGCATCAGTTTCTGGGCAGATGATTCAGGGCAGGAGTTTTAGGGCATGTGATTCAGGGCATGAGTTTCAGTGCATGAGTTTCAGGGTATGTGATTTAGGGCATGAGTTTCAGGGCATGAGGTTCAGGGCATGAGTTTCAGGGCATGAGATTCAGGGCATGAGTTTCAGTGCAGGAACTTGAGGGCATGAGATTCAGTGCACGAGTTTCAGAGCATGAGATTCAGGGCATGAGATTCAGGGCATGATTTTCAGGGCAGGAGATTCAGGGCAGGTGTTTCAGGGCATGAGATTCAGGGCATGAGTTTCAGGACAGGAGATTCAGGGCATGAGTTTCAGGGCATGAGTTTAAGGGCAGGAGTTTCAGTGCAGGAACTTGAGGTCATGAGATTCAGTGCACGAGTTTCAGAGCATGAGATTCAGGGCATGAGATTCAGTGCACGAGTTTCAGAGCATGAGATTCAGGGCATGAGATTCAGGGCATGAGTTTCAGGGCAGGAGGTTCAGGGCAGGTGTTTCACTGCAAGAGTTTCAGGGCATGAGATTCAGGGCATGAGATTTAGTACAGGAGATTCAGTGCATGAGTTTCAGGGCATGAGTTTCAGGGCAGGAGTTGTAGGGCATGTGATTCAGGGCATGAGTTTCAGTGCATGAGTTTCAGGGCAGGAGTTTCTGGGTATGTGATTTAGGGCATGAGTTTCAGGGCATGAGATTCAGGGCTTGAGTTTCAGGGCATGAGGTTCAGGGCATGAGTTTCAGGTCATGATATTCAGGGCATGAGTTT
>NW_027275965.1:0-47124 GCF_030028105.1 Mobula birostris | reverse complement strand
AAAAGTGACTGTAACAGGATTCAATGAGAGAAGGAAAAGTGACTGTAACAGGATTCAATGAGATGGAATAGTGACTGTAACAGAATTCAATGAGATGGAATTGTGACTGTAACAGGATTCAATGAGATGGAGTAGTGACTGTAACAGAATTCAATCAGAGAAGGAGTACTGACTAACAGCATTCACTGAGAGAAGGAGCAGTGACTGTAACAGGATTCAATGAGATGGAATAATAACTGTAACAGGATTCTATGAGATGGAACAGTGACTGTAACAGGATTTACTGAGATGCAATAGTGATTGTAACAGGATTCAATGAGATGGAGCAGTGACTGTAACAGGATTCAATGAGAGAAGGAAAAGTGACTGCAACAGGATTCAATGAGAGAAGGAAAAGTGACTGTAACAGGATTCAATGAGATGGAATAGTGACTGTAACAGAATTCAATGAGATGGAATTGTGACTGTAACAGGATTCAATGAGATGGAGTAGTGACTGTAACAGAATTCAATCAGAGAACGAGTACTGACTAACAGGATTCACTGAGAGAAGAAGTAGTGACTGTTATAGGATTCAATGACAAGTAATAGTGACTGTAACAGGATTCATTGAGATGGAATAGTGACTGTAACAGGATTCAATGAGATGGAATAGTGACTGTAACAGGATTCAATGAGAGAAGGAACAGTGACTGTAACAGGATTCAATGAGATTGAATAGTGACTGTAACAGGATTCAATGACAGAAGGAAAAGTGACTGTAACAGGATTGAATGAGATGGAATAGTGACAGAAACAGGATTCAATGAGATGGAGTAGTGACTGTAACAGAATTCAATCACAGAAGGAGTACTGACTAACAGGATTCACTGAGAGAAGGAGTAGTGACTGTAACAGGATTCAATGAGATGGAATAATGACTGTAACAGGATTCAATGAGATGGAATAGTGACTATAACAGGATTCAATGAGATGGAATAGTGACTGTAACAAGATTCAATGAGATGGAATAGTGACTGTAACAGGATTCAATGAGAGAAGGAACACTGACTGTAACAGGATTCAATGAGATTGAATAGTGACTGTAACAGGATTCAATGACAGAAGGAAAAGTGACTGTAACAGGATTCATTGAGATGCAATAGTGACTGTAACATGATTCAATCAGAGAAGGAGTACTGACTAACAAGATTCAATGAGAGAAGGAATAGTGACTGTAACAGGATTCAATAACATGGAATACTGGCTGTCACAGGATTGAATGAGATGGAGTAGTGACTAACAGGATTCAATGAAAAGGAATAGTGACTGTAACAGGATTCAATGAGATGGAATACTAACTGTGACAGGATTAAATGAGAGAAAGCATAGTTACTAACAGGATTCAATGAGATGGAATAGTGAATGTAACAGGATTCAATGAGAGAAGGAATAGTGACTGTAACAGGCTTCAATGAGTTGGAATAGTGGCTGTAACAGGATTCAATGAGATGAAACATTGACTGTAACAGGATTCAATGAGATAGAATAGTGACTCTAACAGGATTCAATAAGATGGAGTAGTGACTGTAACAGGATTCAATGAAAGAACGAACAGAGACTGTAACAGGATTCAATGAGATGGAATCGTGAATGTAACTGGATTCAATGAGATGGAATAGTGACTGTAACAGGATTCAATGAGTGAAGGAATAGTGACTGTAATAGGATTCAATGAGATGGAATAGTGACTGTAACAGGATTCAATGAGAGAAGGAATAGTGACTGTAACAGGATTCAATGAGATGGAGTAGTGACTGTAACAGGATTCAATGAAAGAAGGAACAGAGACTGTAACAGGATTCAATGAGATCGAATTGTGAATGTAGCAGGATTCAATCAGATGGAATAGTGACTGTAACAGGATTCAATGAGAGAAGGAATAGTGACTGTAACAGGATTCAATGAGATGGAATACTGACTGTAACAGGATTCAATGAGAGAAGGAAAAGTGACTGTAACAGGATTCGATGAGATGGAATAGTGACTGTAACAGGATTCAATGAGAGAAGGAAACGTCACTGCAACAGGATTCAATGAGATGGAATAGTGGCTAACAAGTTTCAATGAGATGGAATACTTACTGCAACAGGATTCAATGAGATGGAGTAGTGACTAACAGGATTCAATGAAAGAAGGAATAGTGACTGTAACAGGATTCAATGAGATGGAATAGTGACTGTAACACGAATCAATGAGATGGAGTAGTGACTGTAACAAAATTCAATCAGTGAAGGAGCACTGACTAACAGGATTCACTGAGAGGAGGAGCAGTGACTGTAACAGGATTCAATGAGATGGAAAAATGACTGTAACAGGATTCAAAGAGATGGAATAGTGACTGTAACAGGATTCAATGAGATGGAATAGTGACTGTAACAGGATTCACTGAGATGGAATAGTGAGTGTAACAGGATTCAATGAGATGGAGCAGTGACTGTAAAAGGATTCAATGAGAGAAGGAAAAGTGACTGTAACAGGATTCAATGAGAGAAGGAAAAGTGACTGTAACAGGATTCAATGAGATGGAATAGTGACTGTAACAGGATTCAGTGAGATGGAATACTGACTGTAACAGGATTCAATGAGATGGAATAGTGATTGTAACATGAGTCGATGAGAGAAGGAATAGTAACTAACAGGATTCAATGAGATGGAATACTGACTGTAACAGGATTCAGTGAGATGGAATAGTGACTGTAACAGGATTCAATGAGATGCAATAGTGAATGTAACACGATTCAATGAGAGAAGGAATAGTGACTGTAACAGGATTCAATGAGATGGAGTAGTGACTGTAACAGAATTCAATCAGAGAAGGAGCACTGACTAACAGGATTCACTGAGAGAAGGAGTAGTGACTGTAACAGGATTCAATGAGATGGAATAGTGACTGTAACAGGATTCAATGAGATGTAATAGTGACTGTAACAGGATTCAATGAGAGAAGGAACAGTGACTGTAACAGGATTCAATGAGATTGAATACTGACTGTAACAGGATTCAATGAGAGAAAGAAAAGTGACTGTAACAGGATTGAATGAGATGGAATAGTGACTGTAACAGGATTCAATGAGATGGAATAGTGACTGTTACAGGATTCAATGAGATGGAATAGTGACTAACAAGATACAATGAGAGAAGGAATAGTGACTAACAGGATTCAATGACATGGAATATTGACTGTAACAGGATTCAATGAGAGAAGGAAAAGTGAGTGTAACAGGATTCAATGAGATGGAATAGTGACGGTAACATGATTCAATGAGATGGAGTAGTGACTGTAACAGAATTCAATCAGAGAAGGAGTACTGACTAACAGGATTCAATGAGATGGAATAGTGACTGTAACAGGATTCAATGAGAGAAGGAAAAGTGACTGTGACAGGATTCAATGAGATGGAATAGTGACTGTAACAGAATTCAATCAGAGAAGGAGTACTGACTAACAGGATTCACTGAGAGAAGGTGTAGTGACTATAGCAGGATTCAATGACATGTAATAGTGACTGTAACAGGATTCAATGAGATGGAATAGTGACTGTAACAGGATTCAATGAGATGGAATAGTGACTGTAACAGGATTCAATGAGAGAAGGAACAGTGACTGTAACAGGATTCAATGACAGAAGGAAAAGTGACTGTAACAGGATTGAATGAGATGGAATAGTGACTGAAACAGGATTCAATGAGATGGAATAGTGACAGAAACAGTATTCAATGAGATTGAGTAGTGACTGTAACAGAATTCAATCAGAGAAGGAGTACTGACTAACAGGATTCACTGAGAGAAGGAGTAGTGACTGTAACAGGATTCAATGAGATGGAATAATGACTGTAACAGGATTCAATGAGATGGAATAGTGACTAACAGGATTCAATGAAAGAAGGAATAGTGACTGTAACAGGATTCAATGAGATGGAATAGTGACTGTAACAGGTTTCAATAAGAGAAGGAATAGTGACTAACAGGATTCAATGAGATGGAATAGTGACTGTAACATGATTCAATGCGAGAAGGAAATGTGACTGTAACAGTATTCAATGAGATGGAATAGTGACGGTAACACGATTCAATGAGATGGAGTAGTGACTGTAACAGAATTCTATCAGAGAAGGAGTACTGACTAACAGCATTCACTGAGAGAAGGAGCAGTGACTGTAACAGGATTCAATCAGATGGAATAATAACTGTAACAGGATTCTATGAGATGGAATAGTGACTGTAACAGGATTTACTGAGATGCAATAGTGATTGTAACAGGATTCAATGAGATGGAGCAGTGACTGTAACAGGATTCAATGAGAGAAGAAAAAGTGACTGTAACTGGATTCAATGAGATTGAATAGTGACTGTAACAGGATTCAATGAGATGGAATAGTGACTGTAACAGAATTCAATGAGATGGAATAGTGACTGTAACAGGATTCAATGAGATGGAGTAGTGACTGTAACAGAATTCAATCAGAGAAGGAGTACTGACTAACAGGATTCACTGAGAGAAGGAGTAGTGACTGTTACAGGATTCAATGACAAGTAATAATGACTGTAACAGGATTCATTGAGATGGAATAGTGACTGTAACAGGATTCAATGAGATGGAACAGTGACTGTAACAGGATTCAATGAGAGAAGGAACAGTGACTGTAACAGGATTCAATGAGATTGAATAGTGACTGTAACAGGATTCAATGACAGAAGGAAAAGTGACTGTAACAGGATTCAATGAGATGCAATAGTGACTGTAACATGATTCAATCAGAGAAGGAGTACTGACTAACAAGATTCAATGAGAGAATGAATAGTGACTGTAACAGGATTCAATGACATGGAATACTGGCTGTCACAGGATTCAATGAGATGGAGTAGTGACTAACAGGATTCAATGAAAAGGAATAGTGACTGTAACAGGATTCAATGAGATGGAATACTAACTGTAACAGGATTCAATGAGAGAAAGCATAGTTACTAACAGGATTCAATGAGATGGAATAGTGAATGTAACAGGATTCAATGAGAGAAGGAATAGTGACTGTAACAGGCTTCAGTGAGATGGAATAGTGGCTGTAACAGGATTCAATGAGATGAAACAGTGACTGTAACAGGATTCAATGAGATGGAGTAGTGACTGTAACAGGATTCAATAAGATGGAGTAGTGACTGTAACAGGATTCAATGAAAGAAGGAACAGAGACTGTAACAGGATTCAATGAGATGGAATCGTGGATGTAACGATTCAATGAGATGGAATAGTGACTGTAACAGGATTCAATGAGTGAAGGAATAGTGACTGTAACAGGATTCAATGAGATGGAATAGTGACTGTAACAGGATTCAATGAGAGAAGGAAAAGTGACTGTAACAGGATTCGATGAGATGGAATAGTGACTGTAACAGGATTCAATGAGAGAAGGAAACGTCACTGTAACAGGATTCAATTAGATGGAAAAGTGACTAACAAGATTCAATGAGATAGAATACTTACTGTAACAGGATTCCATGAGATGGAGTAGTGACTAACAGGATTCAATGAAAGAAGGAATAGTGACTGTAACAGGATTCAATGAGATGGAATAGTGACTGTAACAGGATTCAATGAGAGAAGGAATAGTGACTGTAACAGGATTCAATGAAAGAAGGAACAGAGACTGTAACAGGATTCAATGAGATGGAATTGTGAATGTAACAGGATTCAATCAGATGGAATAGTGACTGTAACAGGATTCAATGAGAGAAGGAATAGTGACTGTAACAGGATTCAATGAGATGGAATACTGACTGTAACAGGATTCAATGAGAGAAGGAAAAGTGACTGTAACAGGATTCAATGAGATGGAATAGTGACTGTAACAGGATTCAATGAGAGAAGGAACAGTGACTGTAACAGGATTCAATGACAGAAGGAAAAGTGACTGTAACAGGATTGAATGAGATGGAATAGTGACTGAAACAGGATTCAATGAGATGGAATAGTGACAGAAACAGTATTCAATGAGATTGAGTAGTGACTGTAACAGAATTCAATCAGAGAAGGAGTACTGACTAACAGGATTCACTGAGAGAAGGAGTAGTGACTGTAACAGGATTCAATGAGATGGAATAATGACTGTAACAGGATTCAATGAGATGGAATAGTGACTAACAGGATTCAATGAAAGAAGGAATAGTGACTGTAACAGGATTCAATGAGATGGAATAGTGACTGTAACAGGTTTCAATAAGAGAAGGAATAGTGACTAACAGGATTCAATGAGATGGAATAGTGACTGTAACATGATTCAATGCGAGAAGGAAATGTGACTGTAACAGTATTCAATGAGATGGAATAGTGACGGTAACACGATTCAATGAGATGGAGTAGTGACTGTAACAGAATTCTATCAGAGAAGGAGTACTGACTAACAGCATTCACTGAGAGAAGGAGCAGTGACTGTAACAGGATTCAATCAGATGGAATAATAACTGTAACAGGATTCTATGAGATGGAATAGTGACTGTAACAGGATTTACTGAGATGCAATAGTGATTGTAACAGGATTCAATGAGATGGAGCAGTGACTGTAACAGGATTCAATGAGAGAAGAAAAAGTGACTGTAACTGGATTCAATGAGATTGAATAGTGACTGTAACAGGATTCAATGAGATGGAATAGTGACTGTAACAGAATTCAATAAGATGGAATAGTGACTGTAACAGGATTCAATGAGATGGAGTAGTGACTGTAACAGAATTCAATCAGAGAAGGAGTACTGACTAACAGGATTCACTGAGAGAAGGAGTAGTGACTGTTACAGGATTCAATGACAAGTAATAATGACTGTAACAGGATTCATTGAGATGGAATAGTGACTGTAACAGGATTCAATGAGATGGAACAGTGACTGTAACAGGATTCAATGAGAGAAGGAACAGTGACTGTAACAGGATTCAATGAGATTGAATAGTGACTGTAACAGGATTCAATGACAGAAGGAAAAGTGACTGTAACAGGATTCAATGAGATGCAATAGTGACTGTAACATGATTCAATCAGAGAAGGAGTACTGACTAACAAGATTCAATGAGAGAATGAATAGTGACTGTAACAGGATTCAATGACATGGAATACTGGCTGTCACAGGATTCAATGAGATGGAGTAGTGACTAACAGGATTCAATGAAAAGGAATAGTGACTGTAACAGGATTCAATGAGATGGAATACTAACTGTAACAGGATTCAATGAGAGAAAGCATAGTTACTAACAGGATTCAATGAGATGGAATAGTGAATGTAACAGGATTCAATGAGAGAAGGAATAGTGACTGTAACAGGCTTCAGTGAGATGGAATAGTGGCTGTAACAGGATTCAATGAGATGAAACAGTGACTGTAACAGGATTCAATGAGATGGAGTAGTGACTGTAACAGGATTCAATAAGATGGAGTAGTGACTGTAACAGGATTCAATGAAAGAAGGAACAGAGACTGTAACAGGATTCAATGAGATGGAATCGTGGATGTAACGATTCAATGAGATGGAATAGTGACTGTAACAGGATTCAATGAGTGAAGGAATAGTGACTGTAACAGGATTCAATGAGATGGAATAGTGACTGTAACAGGATTCAATGAGAGAAGGAAAAGTGACTGTAACAGGATTCGATGAGATGGAATAGTGACTGTAACAGGATTCAATGAGAGAAGGAAACGTCACTGTAACAGGATTCAATTAGATGGAAAAGTGACTAACAAGATTCAATGAGATAGAATACTTACTGTAACAGGATTCCATGAGATGGAGTAGTGACTAACAGGATTCAATGAAAGAAGGAATAGTGACTGTAACAGGATTCAATGAGATGGAATAGTGACTGTAACAGGATTCAATGAGAGAAGGAATAGTGACTGTAACAGGATTCAATGAAAGAAGGAACAGAGACTGTAACAGGATTCAATGAGATGGAATTGTGAATGTAACAGGATTCAATCAGATGGAATAGTGACTGTAACAGGATTCAATGAGAGAAGGAATAGTGACTGTAACAGGATTCAATGAGATGGAATACTGACTGTAACAGGATTCAATGAGAGAAGGAAAAGTGACTGTAACAGGATTTGATGAGATGGAATAGTGACTGTAACAGGATTCAATGAGAGAAGGAAACGTCAATGCAACAGGATTCAATGAGATGGAATAGTGGCTAACAAGTTTCAATGAGATGGAATACTTACTGCAACAGGATTCAATGAGATGGAGTAGTGACTAACAGGATTCAATGAAAGAAGGAATAGTGACTGTAACAGGATTCAATGAGAGAAGGAAAAGTGACTAACAGGATTCAATGAGATGGAATAGTGACTGTAACACGATTCAATGAGATGGAGTAGTGACTGTAACAAAATTCAATCAGTGAAGGAGTACTGACTAACAGGATTCACTGAGAGAAGGAGCAGTGACTGTAACAGGATTCAAAGAGATGGAATAGTGACTGTAACAGGTTTCAATGAGATGGAATAGTGACTGTAACAGGATTCACTGAGATGGAATAGTGAGTGTAACAGGATTCAATGAGATGGAGCAGTGACTGTAAAAGGATTCAATGAGAGAAGGAAAAGTGACTGTAACAGGATTCAATGAGAGAAGGAAAAGTGACTGTAACAGGATTCATTGAGATGGAATAGTGACTGTAACAGGAATGAGTGAGATGGAGTACTGACTGTAACAGGATTCAATGAGATGGAATAGTGATTGTAACATGAGTCGATGAGAGAAGGAATAGTAACTAACAGGATTCAATGAGATGGAATACTGACTGTAACAGGATTCAGTGAGATGGAATAGTGACTGTAACAGGATTCAATGAGATGGAGTAGTGACTGTAACAGAATTCAATCAGAGAAGGAGTACTGACTAACAGGATTCAATGAGATGGAATAGTGACTGTAACAGGATTCAATGAGAGAAGGAAAAGTGACTGTAACAGGATTCAATGAGATGGAATAGTGACTGTAACAGGATTCAATGAGAGAAGGAAAAGTGACTGTAACAGGATTCAATAAGATGGAATAGTGACTGTAACAGGATTCAATCAGAGAAGGAGTACTGACTAACAGGTTTCACTGAGAGAAGGAGTAGTGACTGTAACAGGATTCAATGAGATGGAATACTGACTGTAATAGAATTCAATGAGATGGAATAGTGACTGTAACAGGATTTTATGAGATGCAATAGTGACTAACACGATTCAATCAGAGAAGGAGTACTGACTAACAAGATTCAATGAGAGGAGGAATAGTGACTGTAACAGGATTCAATGACATGGAATAGTGGCTGCCACAGGATTCAATGAGATGGAGTAGTGACTAACAGGATTCAATGAAAAGGAATAGTGACTGTAACAGGATTCAATGAGATGGAATACTGACTGTAACAGGATACAATGAGAGAAAGCATAGTTGCTAACAGGATTCAATGAGATGGAATAGTGGCTGTAACAGGATTCAATGAGATGAAATAGTGACTGTAACAGGGTTCAATGAGATGGAGTAGTGACTGTAACAGGATTCAATGAAAGAAGGAACAGAGACTGTAACAGGATTCAATGAGATGGAATTGTGAATGTAACAGGATTCAATCAGACAGAATGGTGACTGTAACCGGATTCAATGAGAGAAGAAATAGTGACTGTAACAGGATTCAATGAGATGGAATAGTGACTATAACAGGATTCAATGAGAGAAGGAAAAGTGACTGTAATAGGATTCGATGAGATGGAATAGTGACTATAACAGGATTCAATGAGAGAAGGAAAAGTGACTGTAACAGGATTCGATGAGATGGAATAGTGACTGTAAAAGGATTCAATAAGAGAAAGAAACGTCACTGTAACAGGATTCAATGAGATGGAATAGTGACTAACAAGATTCAATGAGAAGGAATACTTACTGCAACAGGATTCAATGAGATGGAGTAGTGACTAACAGGATTCAATGAAAGAAGGAATAGTGACTGTAACAGGATTCAATGAGATGGAATAGTGACTGTAACAGGTTTCAATGAGAGAAGTAATAGTTACTAACTGGATTCAATGAGATGGAATAGTGAGTGTAACAAGATACAATGAGAGAAGGAATAGTGACTAACAGGATTTAATGAGATGGAATAGTGACTGTAACAGGATTCAATGAGAGAAGGAAAAGTGACTAACAGGATTCAATGAGATGGAATACTGACTGTAACACGATTCAATGAGATGGAGTAGTGACTGTAACAGAATTCAATCAGAAAAGGAGTACTGACTAACAGGATTCACTGAGAGAAGGAGCAGTGACTGTAACAGGATTCAATGAGATGGAATAATGACTGTAACAGGATTCAATGAGATGGAATAGTGACTGTAACTGGATTCAATGAGATGGAATAGTGACTGTAATAGGATTCACTGAGATGGAATAGTGACTGTAACAGGATTCAATGAGATGGAGCAGTGACTGTAAAAGGATTCAGTGAGAGAAGGAAAGGTGAATGTAACAGGATTCAATGAGAGAAGGAAAAGTGACTGTAACAGGATTCAATGAGATGGAATAGTGACTGTAACAGAAATCAATGAGATGGAATAGTGACTGTAACAGGATTCAATGAGATGGAATAGTGACTGTAACAGGATTCAATGAGATGGAACAGTGACTGTAACAGGATTCAATGAGAGAAGGAACAGTGACTGTAACAGGATTCAATGAGATGGAATACTAACTGTAACAGGATTCAATGAGAGAAAGCATAGTTACTAACAGGATTCAATGAGATGGAATAGTGAATGTAACAGGATTCAATGAGAGAAGGAATAGTGACTGTAACAGGTTTCAGTGAGATGGAATAGTGGCTGTAACAGGATTCAATGAGATGAAACAGTGACTGTAACAGGATTCAATGAGATGGAGTAGTGACTGTAACAGGATTCAATAAGATGGAGTAGTGACTGTAACAGGATTCAATGAAAGAAGGAACAGAGACTGTAACAGGATTCAATGAGATGGAATCGTGGATGTAACGATTCAATGAGATGGAATAGTGACTGTAACAGGATTCAATGAGTGAAGGAATAGTGACTGTAACAGGATTCAATGAGATGGAATAGTGACTGTAACAGGATTCAATGAGAGAAGGAAAAGTGACTGTAACAGGATTCGATGAGATGGAATAGTGACTGTAACAGGATTCAATGAGAGAAGGAAACGTCACTGTAACAGGATTCAATTAGATGGAAAAGTGACTAACAAGATTCAATGAGATAGAATACTTACTGTAACAGGATTCCATGAGATGGAGTAGTGACTAACAGGATTCAATGAAAGAAGGAATAGTGACTGTAACAGGATTCAATGAGATGGAATAGTGACTGTAACAGGATTCAATGAGAGAAGGAATAGTGACTGTAACAGGATTCAATGAAAGAAGGAACAGAGACTGTAACAGGATTCAATGAGATGGAATTGTGAATGTAACAGGATTCAATCAGATGGAATAGTGACTGTAACAGGATTCAATGAGAGAAGGAATAGTGACTGTAACAGGATTCAATGAGATGGAATACTGACTGTAACAGGATTCAATGAGAGAAGGAAAAGTGACTGTAACAGGATTTGATGAGATGGAATAGTGACTGTAACAGGATTCAATGAGAGAAGGAAACGTCACTGCAACAGGATTCAATGAGATGGAATAGTGGCTAACAAGTTTCAATGAGATGGAATACTTACTGCAACAGGATTCAATGAGATGGAGTAGTGACTAACAGGATTCAATGAAAGAAGGAATAGTGACTGTAACAGGATTCAATGAGAGAAGGAAAAGTGACTAACAGGATTCAATGAGATGGAATAGTGACTGTAACACGATTCAATGAGATGGAGTAGTGACTGTAACAAAATTCAATCAGTGAAGGAGTACTGACTAACAGGATTCACTGAGAGAAGGAGCAGTGACTGTAACAGGATTCAATGAGATGGAATAATGACTGTAACAGGATTCAAAGAGATGGAATAGTGACTGTAACAGGTTTCAATGAGATGGAATAGTGACTGTAACAGGATTCACTGAGATGGAATAGTGAGTGTAACAGGATTCAATGAGATGGAGCAGTGACTGTAAAAGGATTCAATGAGAGAAGGAAAAGTGACTGTAACAGGATTCAATGAGAGAAGGAAAAGTGACTGTAACAGGATTCATTGAGATGGAATAGTGACTGTAACAGGATTGAGTGAGATGGAGTACTGACTGTAACAGGATTCAATGAGATGGAATAGTGATTGTAACATGAGTCGATGAGAGAAGGAATAGTAACTAACAGGATTCAATGAGATGGAATACTGACTGTAACAGGATTCAGTGAGATGGAATAGTGACTGTAACAGGATTCAATGAGATGGAGTAGTGACTGTAACAGAATTCAATCAGAGAAGGAGTACTGACTAACAGGATTCAATGAGATGGAATAGTGACTGTAACAGGATTCAATGAGAGAAGGAAAAGTGACTGTAACAGGATTCAATGAGATGGAATAGTGACTGTAACAGGATTCAATGAGAGAAGGAAAAGTGACTGTAACAGGATTCAATAAGATGGAATAGTGACTGTAACAGGATTCAATCAGAGAAGGAGTACTGACTAACAGGTTTCACTGAGAGAAGGAGTAGTGACTGTAACAGGATTCAATGAGATGGAATACTGACTGTAATAGAATTCAATGAGATGGAATAGTGACTGTAACAGGATTTTATGAGATGCAATAGTGACTAACACGATTCAATCAGAGAAGGAGTACTGACTAACAAGATTCAATGAGAGGAGGAATAGTGACTGTAACAGGATTCAATGACATGGAATTGTGGCTGCCACAGGATTCAATGAGATGGAGTAGTGACTAACAGGATTCAATGAAAAGGAATAGTGACTGTAACAGGATTCAATGAGATGGAATACTGACTGTAACAGGATTCAATGAGAGAAAGCATAGTTGCTAACAGGATTCAATGAGATGGAATAGTGGCTGTAACAGGATTCAATGAGATGAAATAGTGAGTGTAACAGGGTTCAATGAGATGGAGTAGTGACTGTAACAGGATTCAATGAAAGAAGGAACAGAGACTGTAACAGGATTCAATGAGATGGAATTGTGAATGTAACAGGATTCAATCAGACAGAATGGTGACTGTAACCGGATTCAATGAGAGAAGAAATAGTGACTGTAACAGGATTCAATGAGATGGAATAGTGAATATAACAGGATTCAATGAGAGAAGGAAAAGTGACTGTAATAGGATTCGATGAGATGGAATAGTGACTATAACAGGATTCAATGAGAGAAGGAAAAGTGACTGTAACAGGATTCGATGAGATGGAATAGTGACTGTAAAAGGATTCAATAAGAGAAAGAAACGTCACTGTAGCAGGATTCAATGAGATGGAATAGTGACTAACAAGATTCAATGAGAAGGAATACTTACTGCAACAGGATTCAATGAGATGGAGTAGTGACTAACAGGATTCAATGAAAGAAGGAATAGTGACTGTAACAGGATTCAATGAGATGGAATAGTGACTGTAACAGGTTTCAATGAGAGAAGTAATAGTTACTAACTGGATTCAATGAGATGGAATAGTGAGTGTAACAAGATACAATGAGAGAAGGAATAGTGACTAACAGGATTTAATGAGATGGAATAGTGACTGTAACAGGATTCAATGAGAGAAGGAAAAGTGACTAACAGGATTCAATGAGATGGAATAGTGACTGTAACACGATTCAATGAGATGGAGTAGTGACTGTAACAGAATTCAATCAGAAAAGGAGTACTGACTAACAGGATTCACTGAGAGAAGGAGCAGTGACTGTAACAGGATTCAATGAGATGGAATAATGACTGTAACAGGATTCAATGAGATGGAATAGTGACTGTAACTGGATTCAATGAGATGGAATAGTGACTGTAATAGGATTCACTGAGATGGAATAGTGACTGTAACAGGATTCAATGAGATGGAGCAGTGACTGTAAAAGGATTCAGTGAGAGAAGGAAAAGTGACTGTAACAGGATTCAATGAGAGAAGGAAAAGTGACTGTAACAGGATTCAATGAGATGGAATAGTGACTGTAACAGAAATCAATGAGATGGAATAGTGACTGTAACAGGATTCAATGAGATGGAATAGTGACTGTAACAGGATTCAATGAGATGGAACAGTGACTGTAACAGGATTCAATGAGAGAAGGAACAGTGACTGTAACAGGATTCAATGAGATTGAATAGTGACTGTAACAGGATTCAATGACAGAAGGAAAAGTGACTGTAACAGGATTCAATGAGATGCAATAGTGACTGTAACATGATTCAATCAGAGAAGGAGTACTGACTAACAAGATTCAATGAGAGAAGGAGTAGTGACTGTAACAGGATTCAATGAGATGGAATAATGACTGTAACAGGATTCAATGAGATGGAATAGTGACTAACAGGATTCAATGAAAGAAGGAATAGTGACTGTAACAGGATTCAATGAGATGGAATAGTGACTGTAACAGGTTTCAATAAGAGAAGGAATAGTGACTAACAGGATTCAATGAGATGGAATAGTGACTGTAACATGATTCAATGAGAGAAGGAAAAGTGACTGTAACAGGATTCAATGAGAGAAGGAAAAGTGACTGTAACAGGATTCAATGAGATGGAATAGTGACTGTAACACGATTCAATGAGATGGAGTAGTGACTGTAACAAAATTCAATCGGAGAAGGAGTACTGACTAACAGCATTCACTGAGAGAAGGAGCAGTGACTGTAACAGGATTCAATGAGATGGAATAATAACTGTAACAGGATTCTATGAGATGGAATAGTGAGTGTAACAGGATTTACTGAGATGCAATAGTGATTGTAACAGGATTCAATGAGAGAAGGAAAAGTGACTTTAACAGGATTCAATGAGATGGAATAGTGACTGTAACAGAATTCAATGAGATGGAATAGTGACTGTAACAGGATTCAATGAGATGGAGTAGTGACTGTAACAGAATTCAATCAGAGAAGGAGTACTGACTAACAAGATTCACTGAGAGAAGGAGTAGTGACTGTTACAGGATTCAATGACAAGTAATAGTGACTGTAACAGGATTCATTGAGATGGAATGGTGACTGTAACAGGATTCAATGAGATGGAATAGTGACTGTAACAGGATTCAATGAGAGAAGGAACAGTGACTGTAACAGGATTCAATGAGATTGAATAGTGACTATAACAGGATTCAATGACAGAAGGAAAAGTGACTGTAACAGGATTGAATGAGATGGAATAGTGACAGAAACAGGATTCAATGAGATGGAGTAGTGACTGAAACAGAATTCAATCAGAGAAGGAGTACTGACTAACAGGATTCACTGTGAGAAGGAGTAGTGACTGTAACAGGATTCAATGAGATGGAATAATGACTGTAACAGGATTCAATGAGATGGAATAGTGACTGTAACAGGATTCAATGAGATGGATTAGTGACTGTAACAAGATTCAATGAGATGGAATAGTGACTGTAACAGGATTCAATGAGAGAAGGAACACTGACTGTTATAGGATTCAATGAGATTGAATAGTGACTGTAACAGGATTCAATGACAGAAGGAAAAGTTACTGTAACAGGATTGAATGAGATGCAATAGTGACTGTAACATGATTCAATCAGAGAAGGAGTACTGACTAACAAGATTCAATGAGAGAAGGAATAGTGACTGTAACAGGATTCAATGACATGGAATATGGCTGTCACAGGATTCAATTAGATGGAGTAGTGACTAACAGGATTTAATGAAAAGGAATAGTGACTGTAACAGGATTCAATGAGATGGAATACTAACTGTAACAGGATTCAATGAGAGAAAGCATAGTTACTAACAGGATTCAATGAGATGGAATAGTGAATGTAACAGGATACAATGAGAGAAGGAATAGTGACTGTAACAGGCTTCAATGAGATGGAATAGTGCCTGTAACAGGATTCAATGAGATGAAACAGTGACTGTAACAGGATTCAATGAGATGGAGTAGTGACTGTTACAGGATTCAATAAGATGGAATAGTGACTGTAACAGGATTCAATGAAAGAAGGAACAGAGACTGTAACAGGATTCAATGAGATGGAATTGTGAATGTAACTGGATTCAATGAGATGGAATAGTGACTGTAACAGGATTCAATGAGTGAAGGAATAGTGACTGTAACAGGATTCAATGAGATGGAATAGTGACTGTAACAGGATTCAATGAGAGAAGGAAAAGTGACTGTAACAGGATTCGATGAGATGGAATAGTGACTGTAACAGGATTCAATGAGAGAAGGAAACGTCACTGTAACAGGATTCAATGAGATGGAAAAGTGACTAACAAGATTCAATGCGATAGAATACTTACTGTAACAGGATTCCATGAGATGGAGTACTGACTAACAGGATTCAATGAAAGAAGGAATAGTGACTGTAACAGGATTCAATGAGATGGAATAGTGACTGTAACAGGATTCAATGAGAGAAGGAATAGTGACTGTAACAGGATTCAATGAGATGGAGTAGTGACTGTAACAGGATTCAATGAAAGAAGGAACGGAGACTGTAACAGGATTCAATGAGATGGAATTGTGAATGTAACAGGATTCAATCAGATGGAATAGTGACTGTAACAGGATTCAATGAGATGGAATACTGACTGTAACAGGATTCAATGAGAGACGGAAAAGTGACTGTAACAGGATTCGATGAGAATGAATAGTGACTGTAACAGGATTCAATGAGAGAAGGAAACATCACTGCAACAGGATTCAATGAGATGGAATAGTGGCTAACAAGTTTCAATGAGATGGAATACTTACTGCAACAGGATTCAATGAGATGGAGTAGTGACTAACAGGATTCAATGAAAGAAGGAATAGTGACTGTAACAGGATTCAATGAGAGAAGGAAAAGTGACTAACAGGATTCAAGAGATGGAATAGTGACTGTAACACGATTCAATGAGAAGGAGTAGTGACTGTAACAAAATTCAATCAGTGAAGGAGTACTGACTAACAGGATTCACTGAGAGAAGGAGCAGTGACTGTAACAGGATTCAATGAGATGGAATAATGACTGCAACAGGATTCAAAGAGATGGAATAGTGACTGTAACAGGTTTCAATGAGATGGAATAGTGACTGTAACAGGATTCACTGAGATGGAATAGTGAGTGTAACAGGATTCAATGAGATGGAGCAGTGACTGTAGAAGGATTCAATGAGAGAAGGAAAAGTGACTGTAACAGGATTCAATGAGAGAAGGAAAAGTGACTGTAACAGGATTCAATGAGATGGAATAGTGACTGTAACAGGATTCAGTGAGATGGAATACTGACTGTAACAGGATTCAATGAGATGGAATAGTGATTGTAACATGAGTCGATGAGAGAAGGAATAGTAACTAACAGGATTCAATCAGATGGAATACTGACTGTAACACGATTCAGTGAGATGGAATACTGACTTTAACAGGATTCAATGAGATGCAATACTGAATGTAACACGATTCAATCAGAGAAGGAGTACTGACTAACAAGATTCAATGAGAGAAGGAATAGTGACTGTTACAGGATTCAATGACATGGAATAGTGGCTGTCACAGGATTCAATGAGATGGAGTAGTGACTAACAGGATTCAATGAAAATGAATAGTGACTGTAACAGGATTCAATGAGATAGAATACTAACTGTAGCAGGATTCAATGAGAGAAAGCATAGTTACTAACAGGATTCAATGAGATGGAATAGTGAATGTAACAGGATTCAATGAGAGAAGGAATAGTGACTGTAACAGCATTCAATGAGATGGAGTAGTGACTGTAACAGAATTCAATCAGAGAAGGAGTACTGACTAACAGGATTCACTGAGAGAAGGAGTAGTGACTGTAACAGGATTCAATGAGATGTAATAGTGAATGTAACAGGATTCAATGAGATGGAATAGTGACTGTAACAGGATTCAATGAGATGTAATAGTGACTGTAACAGGATTCAATGAGAGAAGGAACAGTGACTGTAACAGGATTCAATGAGATTGAATAGTGACTGTAACAGGATTCAATGAGAGAAAGAAAAGTGACTGTAACAGGATTGAATGAGATGGAATAGTGACTGTAACAGGATTCAATGAGATGGAATAGTGACTGTTACAGGATTCAATGAGATGGAATAGTGACTAACAAGATAAAATGAGAGAAGGAATAGTGACTAACAGGATTCAATGACATGGAATACTGACTGTAACAGGATTCAATGAGAGAAGGAAAAGTGACTGTAACAGGATTCAATGAGATGGAATAGTGACGGTAACATGATTCAATGAGATGGAGTAGTGACTGTAACAGAATTCAATCAGAGAAGGAGTACTGACTAACAGGATTCAATGAGATGGAATAGTGACTGTAACAGGATTCAATGAGAGAAGGAAAAGTGACGGTGACAGGATTCAATAAGATGGAATAGTGACTGTAACAGAATTCAATCAGAGAAGGAGTACTGACTAACAGGATTCACTGAGAGAAGGTGTAGTGACTGTAGCAGGATTAAATGACATGTAATAGTGACTGTAACAGGATTCAATGAGATGGAATAGTGACTGTAACAGGATTCAATGAGATGGAATAGTGATTGTAACAGGATTCAATGAGAGAAGGAACAGTGACTGTAACAGGATTCAATGACAGAAGGAAAAGTGACTGTATCAGGATAGAATGAGATGGAATAGTGACTGAAACAGGATTCAATGAGATGGAATAGTGACAGAAACAGTATTGAATGAGATTGAGTAGTGACTGTAACAGAATTCAATCAGAGAAGGAGTACCGACTAACAGGATTCACTGAGAGAAGGAGTAGTGACTGTAACAGGATTCAATGAGATGGAATAATGACTGTAACAGGATTCAATGAGATGGAATAGTGACTAACAGGATTCAATGAAAGAAGGAATAGTGACTGTAACAGGATTCAATGAGATGGAATAGTGACTGTAACAGGTTTCAATAAGAGAAGGAATAGTGACTAACAGGATTCAATGCGATGGAATAGTGACTGTAACATGATTCAATGAGAGAAGGAAAAGTGACTGTAACAGGATTCAATGAGAGAAGGAAAAGTGACTGTAACAGGATTCAATGAGATGGAATAGTGACTGTAACAGGATTCAATGAGATGGAGTAGTGACTGTAACAGAATTCAATCAGAGAAGGAGTACTGACTAACAGCATTCACTGAGAGAAGGAGCAGTGACTGTAACAGGATTCAATGAGATGGAATAATAACTGTAACAGGATTCTATGAGATGGAATAGTGACTGTAACAGGATTTACTGAGATGCAATAGTGATTGTAACAGGATTCAATGAGATGGAGCAGTGACTGTAACACGATTCAATGAGAGAAGGAAAAGTGACTGTAACAGGATTCAATGAGAGAAGGAAAAGTGACTGTAACAGGATTCAATGAGATGGAATAGTGACTGTAACAGAATTCAACGAGATGGAATTGTGACTGTAACAGGATTCAATGAGATGGAGTAGTGACTGTAACAGAATTCAATCAGAGAAGGAGTACTGACTAACAGGATTCACTGAGAGAAGGAGTAGTGACTGTTACAGGATTCAATGACAAGTAATAGTGACTGTAACAGGATTCATTGAGATGGAATAGTGACTGTAACAGGATTCAATGAGATGGAATAGTGACTGTAACAGGATTCAATGAGAGAAGGAACAGTGACTGTAACAGGATTCAATGAGATTGAATAGTGACTGTAACAGGATTCAATGACAGAAGGAAAAGTGACTGTAACAGGATTGAATGAGATGGAATAGTGACAGAAACAGGATTCAATGAGATGGAGTAGTGACTGTAACAGAATTCAATCACAGAAGGAGTACTGACTAACAGGATTCACTGAGAGAAGGAGTAGTGACTGTAACAGGATTCAATGAGATGGAATAATGACTGTAACAGGATTCAATGAGATGGAATAGTGACTATAACAGGATTCAATGAGATGGAATAGTGACTGTAACAAGATTCAATGAGATGGAATAGTGACTGTAACAGGATTCAATGAGAGAAGGAACACTGACTGTTTCAGGATTCAATGAGATTGAATAGTGACTGTAACAGGATTCAATGACAGAAGGAAAAGTGACTGTAACAGGATTCAATGAGATGCAATAGTGACTGTAACATGATTCAATCAGAGAAGGAGTACTGACTAACAAGATTCAATGAGAGAAGGAATAGTGACTGTAACAGGATTCAATGACATGGAATACTGGCTGTCACAGGATTCAATGAGATGGAGTAGTGACTAACTGGATTCAATGAAAAGGAATAGTGACTGTTACAGGATTCAATGAGATGGAATACTAACTGTAACAGGATTCAATGAGAGAAAGCATAGTTACTAACAGGATTCAATGAGATGGAATAGTGAATGTAACAGGATTCAATGAGAGAAGGAATAGTGACTGTAACAGGCTTCAATGAGTTGGAATAGTGGCTGTAACAGGATTCAATGAGATGAAACAGTGACTGTAACAGGATTCAATGAGATAGAGTAGTGACTGTAACAGGATTCAATAAGATGGAGTAGTGACTGTAACAGGATTCAATGAAAGAACGAACAGAGACTGTAACAGGATTCAATGAGATGGAATCGTGAATGTAACTGGATTCAATGAGATGGAATAGTGACTGTAACAGGTTTCAATGAGATGGAATAGTGACTGTAACAGAATTCACTGAGATGGAATAGTGAGTGTAACAGGATTCAATGAGATGGAATAGTGACTGTAACAGGATTCAATGAGATGGAATAGTGACTGTAACAGGATTCAATGAGAGAAGGAACAGTGACTGTAACAGGATTCAATGACAGAAGGAAAAGTGACTGTAACAGGATTGAATGAGATGGAATAGTGACTGAAACAGGATTCAATGAGATGGAATAGTGACAGAAACAGTATTCAATGAGATTGAGTAGTGACTGTAACAGAATTCAATCAGAGAAGGAGTACTGACTAACAGGATTCACTGAGAGAAGGAGTGACTGTAACAGGATTCAATGAGATGGAATAATGACTGTAACAGGATTCAATGAGATGGAATAGTGACTAACAGGATTCAATGAAAGAAGGAATAGTGACTGTAACAGGATTCAATGAGATGGAATAGTGACTGTAACAGGTTTCAATAAGAGAAGGAATAGTGACTAACAGGATTCAATGAGATGGAATAGTGACTGTAACATGATTCAATGCGAGAAGGAAATGTGACTGTAACAGTATTCAATGAGATGGAATAGTGACGGTAACACGATTCAATGAGATGGAGTAGTGACTGTAACAGAATTCTATCAGAGAAGGAGTACTGACTAACAGCATTCACTGAGAGAAGGAGCAGTGACTGTAACAGGATTCAATCAGATGGAATAATAACTGTAACAGGATTCTATGAGATGGAATAGTGACTGTAACAGGATTTACTGAGATGCAATAGTGATTGTAACAGGATTCAATGAGATGGAGCAGTGACTGTAACAGGATTCAATGAGAGAAGAAAAAGTGACTGTAACTGGATTCAATGAGATTGAATAGTGACCTGTAACAGGATTCAATGAGATGGAATAGTGACTGTAACAGAATTCAATGAGATGGAATAGTGACTGTAACAGGATTCAATGAGATGGAGTAGTGACTGTAACAGAATTCAATCAGAGAAGGAGTACTGACTAACAGGATTCACTGAGAGAAGGAGTAGTGACTGTTACAGGATTCAATGACAAGTAATAATGACTGTAACAGGATTCATTGAGATGGAATAGTGACTGTAACAGGATTCAATGAGATGGAACAGTGACTGTAACAGGATTCAATGAGAGAAGGAACAGTGACTGTAACAGGATTCAATGAGATTGAATAGTGACTGTAACAGGATTCAATGACAGAAGGAAAAGTGACTGTAACAGGATTCAATGAGATGCAATAGTGACTGTAACATGATTCAATCAGAGAAGGAGTACTGACTAACAAGATTCAATGAGAGAATGAATAGTGACTGTAACAGGATTCAATGACATGGAATACTGGCTGTCACAGGATTCAATGAGATGGAGTAGTGACTAACAGGATTCAATGAAAAGGAATAGTGACTGTAACAGGATTCAATGAGATGGAATACTAACTGTAACAGGATTCAATGAGAGAAAGCATAGTTACTAACAGGATTCAATGAGATGGAATAGTGAATGTAACAGGATTCAATGAGAGAAGGAATAGTGACTGTAACAGGCTTCAGTGAGATGGAATAGTGGCTGTAACAGGATTCAATGAGATGAAACAGTGACTGTAACAGGATTCAATGAGATGGAGTAGTGACTGTAACAGGATTCAATAAGATGGAGTAGTGACTGTAACAGGATTCAATGAAAGAAGGAACAGAGACTGTAACAGGATTCAATGAGATGGAATCGTGGATGTAACGATTCAATGAGATGGAATAGTGACTGTAACAGGATTCAATGAGTGAAGGAATAGTGACTGTAACAGGATTCAATGAGATGGAATAGTGACTGTAACAGGATTCAATGAGAGAAGGAAAAGTGACTGTAACAGGATTCGATGAGATGGAATAGTGACTGTAACAGGATTCAATGAGAGAAGGAAACGTCACTGTAACAGGATTCAATTAGATGGAAAAGTGACTAACAAGATTCAATGAGATAGAATACTTACTGTAACAGGATTCCATGAGATGGAGTAGTGACTAACAGGATTCAATGAAAGAAGGAATAGTGACTGTAACAGGATTCAATGAGATGGAATAGTGACTGTAACAGGATTCAATGAGAGAAGGAATAGTGACTGTAACAGGATTCAATGAAAGAAGGAACAGAGACTGTAACAGGATTCAATGAGATGGAATTGTGAATGTAACAGGATTCAATCAGATGGAATAGTGACTGTAACAGGATTCAATGAGAGAAGGAATAGTGACTGTAACAGGATTCAATGAGATGGAAATACTGACTGTAACAGGATTCAATGAGAGAAGGAAAAGTGACTGTAACAGGATTTGATGAGATGGAATAGTGACTGTAACAGGATTCAATGAGAGAAGGAAACGTCAATGCAACAGGATTCAATGAGATGGAATAGTGGCTAACAAGTTTCAATGAGATGGAATACTTACTGCAACAGGATTCAATGAGATGGAGTAGTGACTAACAGGATTCAATGAAAGAAGGAATAGTGACTGTAACAGGATTCAATGAGAGAAGGAAAAGTGACTAACAGGATTCAATGAGATGGAATAGTGACTGTAACACGATTCAATGAGATGGAGTAGTGACTGTAACAAAATTCAATCAGTGAAGGAGTACTGACTAACAGGATTCACTGAGAGAAGGAGCAGTGACTGTAACAGGATTCAAAGAGATGGAATAGTGACTGTAACAGGTTTCAATGAGATGGAATAGTGACTGTAACAGGATTCACTGAGATGGAATAGTGAGTGTAACAGGATTCAATGAGATGGAGCAGTGACTGTAAAAGGATTCAATGAGAGAAGGAAAAGTGACTGTAACAGGATTCAATGAGAGAAGGAAAAGTGACTGTAACAGGATTCATTGAGATGGAATAGTGACTGTAACAGGAATGAGTGAGATGGAGTACTGACTGTAACAGGATTCAATGAGATGGAATAGTGATTGTAACATGAGTCGATGAGAGAAGGAATAGTAACTAACAGGATTCAATGAGATGGAATACTGACTGTAACAGGATTCAGTGAGATGGAATAGTGACTGTAACAGGATTCAATGAGATGGAGTAGTGACTGTAACAGAATTCAATCAGAGAAGGAGTACTGACTAACAGGATTCAATGAGATGGAATAGTGACTGTAACAGGATTCAATGAGAGAAGGAAAAGTGACTGTAACAGGATTCAATGAGATGGAATAGTGACTGTAACAGGATTCAATGAGAGAAGGAAAAGTGACTGTAACAGGATTCAATAAGATGGAATAGTGACTGTAACAGGATTCAATCAGAGAAGGAGTACTGACTAACAGGTTTCACTGAGAGAAGGAGTAGTGACTGTAACAGGATTCAATGAGATGGAATACTGACTGTAATAGAATTCAATGAGATGGAATAGTGACTGTAACAGGATTTTATGAGATGCAATAGTGACTAACACGATTCAATCAGAGAAGGAGTACTGACTAACAAGATTCAATGAGAGGAGGAATAGTGACTGTAACAGGATTCAATGACATGGAATAGTGGCTGCCACAGGATTCAATGAGATGGAGTAGTGACTAACAGGATTCAATGAAAAGGAATAGTGACTGTAACAGGATTCAATGAGATGGAATACTGACTGTAACAGGATACAATGAGAGAAAGCATAGTTGCTAACAGGATTCAATGAGATGGAATAGTGGCTGTAACAGGATTCAATGAGATGAAATAGTGACTGTAACAGGGTTCAATGAGATGGAGTAGTGACTGTAACAGGATTCAATGAAAGAAGGAACAGAGACTGTAACAGGATTCAATGAGATGGAATTGTGAATGTAACAGGATTCAATCAGACAGAATGGTGACTGTAACCGGATTCAATGAGAGAAGAAATAGTGACTGTAACAGGATTCAATGAGATGGAATAGTGACTATAACAGGATTCAATGAGAGAAGGAAAAGTGACTGTAATAGGATTCGATGAGATGGAATAGTGACTATAACAGGATTCAATGAGAGAAGGAAAAGTGACTGTAACAGGATTCGATGAGATGGAATAGTGACTGTAAAAGGATTCAATAAGAGAAAGAAACGTCACTGTAACAGGATTCAATGAGATGGAATAGTGACTAACAAGATTCAATGAGAAGGAATACTTACTGCAACAGGATTCAATGAGATGGAGTAGTGACTAACAGGATTCAATGAAAGAAGGAATAGTGACTGTAACAGGATTCAATGAGATGGAATAGTGACTGTAACAGGTTTCAATGAGAGAAGTAATAGTTACTAACTGGATTCAATGAGATGGAATAGTGAGTGTAACAAGATACAATGAGAGAAGGAATAGTGACTAACAGGATTTAATGAGATGGAATAGTGACTGTAACAGGATTCAATGAGAGAAGGAAAAGTGACTAACAGGATTCAATGAGATGGAATACTGACTGTAACACGATTCAATGAGATGGAGTAGTGACTGTAACAGAATTCAATCAGAAAAGGAGTACTGACTAACAGGATTCACTGAGAGAAGGAGCAGTGACTGTAACAGGATTCAATGAGATGGAATAATGACTGTAACAGGATTCAATGAGATGGAATAGTGACTGTAACTGGATTCAATGAGATGGAATAGTGACTGTAATAGGATTCACTGAGATGGAATAGTGACTGTAACAGGATTCAATGAGATGGAGCAGTGACTGTAAAAGGATTCAGTGAGAGAAGGAAAGGTGAATGTAACAGGATTCAATGAGAGAAGGAAAAGTGACTGTAACAGGATTCAATGAGATGGAATAGTGACTGTAACAGAAATCAATGAGATGGAATAGTGACTGTAACAGGATTCAATGAGATGGAATAGTGACTGTAACAGGATTCAATGAGATGGAACAGTGACTGTAACAGGATTCAATGAGAGAAGGAACAGTGACTGTAACAGGATTCAATGAGATTGAATAGTGACTGTAACAGGATTCAATGACAGAAGGAAAAGTGACTGTAACAGGATTCAATGAGATGCAATAGTGACTGTAACATGATTCAATCAGAGAAGGAGTACTGACTAACACGATTCAATGAGAGAATGAATAGTGACTGTAACAGGATTCAATGACATGGAATACTGGCTGTCACAGGATTCAATGAGATGGAGTAGTGACTAACAGGATTCAATGAAAAGGAATAGTGACTGTAACAGGATTCAATGAGATGGAATACTAACTGTAACAGGATTCAATGAGAGAAAGCATAGTTACTAACAGGATTCAATGAGATGGAATAGTGAATGTAACAGGATTCAATGAGAGAAGGAATAGTGACTGTAACAGGTTTCAGTGAGATGGAATAGTGGCTGTAACAGGATTCAATGAGATGAAACAGTGACTGTAACAGGATTCAATGAGATGGAGTAGTGACTGTAACAGGATTCAATAAGATGGAGTAGTGACTGTAACAGGATTCAATGAAAGAAGGAACAGAGACTGTAACAGGATTCAATGAGATGGAATCGTGGATGTAACGATTCAATGAGATGGAATAGTGACTGTAACAGGATTCAATGAGTGAAGGAATAGTGACTGTAACAGGATTCAATGAGATGGAATAGTGACTGTAACAGGATTCAATGAGAGAAGGAAAAGTGACTGTAACAGGATTCGATGAAATGGAATAGTGACTGTAACAGGATTCAATGAGAGAAGGAAACGTCACTGTAACAGGATTCAATTAGATGGAAAAGTGACTAACAAGATTCAATGAGATAGAATACTTACTGTAACAGGATTCCATGAGATGGAGTAGTGACTAACAGGATTCAATGAAAGAAGGAATAGTGACTGTAACAGGATTCAATGAGATGGAATAGTGACTGTAACAGGATTCAATGAGAGAAGGAATAGTGACTGTAACAGGATTCAATGAAAGAAGGAACAGAGACTGTAACAGGATTCAATGAGATGGAATTGTGAATGTAACAGGATTCAATCAGATGGAATAGTGACTGTAACAGGATTCAATGAGAGAAGGAATAGTGACTGTAACAGGATTCAATGAGATGGAATACTGACTGTAACAGGATTCAATGAGAGAAGGAAAAGTGACTGTAACAGGATTTGATGAGATGGAATAGTGACTGTAACAGGATTCAATGAGAGAAGGAAACGTCACTGCAACAGGATTCAATGAGATGGAATAGTGGCTAACAAGTTTCAATGAGATGGAATACTTACTGCAACAGGATTCAATGAGATGGAGTAGTGACTAACAGGATTCAATGAAAGAAGGAATAGTGACTGTAACAGGATTCAATGAGAGAAGGAAAAGTGACTAACAGGATTCAATGAGATGGAATAGTGACTGTAACACGATTCAATGAGATGGAGTAGTGACTGTAACAAAATTCAATCAGTGAAGGAGTACTGACTAACAGGATTCACTGAGAGAAGGAGCAGTGACTGTAACAGGATTCAATGAGATGGAATAATGACTGTAACAGGATTCAAAGAGATGGAATAGTGACTGTAACAGGTTTCAATGAGATGGAATAGTGACTGTAACAGGATTCACTGAGATGGAATAGTGAGTGTAACAGGATTCAATGAGATGGAGCAGTGACTGTAAAAGGATTCAATGAGAGAAGGAAAAGTGACTGTAACAGGATTCAATGAGAGAAGGAAAAGTGACTGTAACAGGATTCATTGAGATGGAATAGTGACTGTAACAGGATTGAGTGAGATGGAGTACTGACTGTAACAGGATTCAATGAGATGGAATAGTGATTGTAACATGAGTCGATGAGAGAAGGAATAGTAACTAACAGGATTCAATGAGATGGAATAATGACTGTAACAGGATTCAGTGAGATGGAATAGTGACTGTAACAGGATTCAATGAGATGGAGTAGTGACTGTAACAGAATTCAATCAGAGAAGGAGTACTGACTAACAGGATTCAATGAGATGGAATAGTGACTGTAACAGGATTCAATGAGAGAAGGAAAAGTGACTGTAACAGGATTCAATGAGATGGAATAGTGACTGTAACAGGATTCAATGAGAGAAGGAAAAGTGACTGTAACAGGATTCAATAAGATGGAATAGTGACTGTAACAGTATTCAATGAGATGGAACAGTGACTGTAACAGGATTCAATGAGAGAAGGAACAGTGACTGTAACAGGATTCAATGAGATTGAATAGTGACTGTAACAGGATTCAATGACAGAAGGAAAAGTGACTGTAACAGGATTCAATGAGATGCAATAGTGACTGTAACATGATTCAATCAGAGAAGGAGTACTGACTAACACGATTCAATGAGAGAATGAATAGTGACTGTAACAGGATTCAATGACATGGAATACTGGCTGTCACAGGATTCAATGAGATGGAGTAGTGACTAACAGGATTCAATGAAAAGGAATAGTGACTGTAACAGGATTCAATGAGATGGAATACTAACTGTAACAGGATTCAATGAGAGAAAGCATAGTTACTAACAGGATTCAATGAGATGGAATAGTGAATGTAACAGGATTCAATGAGAGAAGGAATAGTGACTGTAACAGGTTTCAGTGAGATGGAATAGTGGCTGTAACAGGATTCAATGAGATGAAACAGTGACTGTAACAGGATTCAATGAGATGGAGTAGTGACTGTAACAGGATTCAATAAGATGGAGTAGTGACTGTAACAGGATTCAATGAAAGAAGGAACAGAGACTGTAACAGGATTCAATGAGATGGAATCGTGGATGTAACGATTCAATGAGATGGAATAGTGACTGTAACAGGATTCAATGAGTGAAGGAATAGTGACTGTAACAGGATTCAATGAGATGGAATAGTGACTGTAACAGGATTCAATGAGAGAAGGAAAAGTGACTGTAACAGGATTCGATGAGATGGAATAGTGACTGTAACAGGATTCAATGAGAGAAGGAAACGTCACTGTAACAGGATTCAATTAGATGGAAAAGTGACTAACAAGATTCAATGAGATAGAATACTTACTGTAACAGGATTCCATGAGATGGAGTAGTGACTAACAGGATTCAATGAAAGAAGGAATAGTGACTGTAACAGGATTCAATGAGATGGAATAGTGACTGTAACAGGATTCAATGAGAGAAGGAATAGTGACTGTAACAGGATTCAATGAAAGAAGGAACAGAGACTGTAACAGGATTCAATGAGATGGAATTGTGAATGTAACAGGATTCAATCAGATGGAATAGTGACTGTAACAGGATTCAATGAGAGAAGGAATAGTGACTGTAACAGGATTCAATGAGATGGAATACTGACTGTAACAGGATTCAATGAGAGAAGGAAAAGTGACTGTAACAGGATTTGATGAGATGGAATAGTGACTGTAACAGGATTCAATGAGAGAAGGAAACGTCACTGCAACAGGATTCAATGAGATGGAATAGTGGCTAACAAGTTTCAATGAGATGGAATACTTACTGCAACAGGATTCAATGAGATGGAGTAGTGACTAACAGGATTCAATGAAAGAAGGAATAGTGACTGTAACAGGATTCAATGAGAGAAGGAAAAGTGACTAACAGGATTCAATGAGATGGAATAGTGACTGTAACACGATTCAATGAGATGGAGTAGTGACTGTAACAAAATTCAATCAGTGAAGGAGTACTGACTAACAGGATTCACTGAGAGAAGGAGCAGTGACTGTAACAGGATTCAATGAGATGGAATAATGACTGTAACAGGATTCAAAGAGATGGAATAGTGACTGTAACAGGTTTCAATGAGATGGAATAGTGACTGTAACAGGATTCACTGAGATGGAATAGTGAGTGTAACAGGATTCAATGAGATGGAGCAGTGACTGTAAAAGGATTCAATGAGAGAAGGAAAAGTGACTGTAACAGGATTCAATGAGAGAAGGAAAAGTGACTGTAACAGGATTCATTGAGATGGAATAGTGACTGTAACAGGATTGAGTGAGATGGAGTACTGACTGTAACAGGATTCAATGAGATGGAATAGTGATTGTAACATGAGTCGATGAGAGAAGGAATAGTAACTAACAGGATTCAATGAGATGGAATACTGACTGTAACAGGATTCAGTGAGATGGAATAGTGACTGTAACAGGATTCAATGAGATGGAGTAGTGACTGTAACAGAATTCAATCAGAGAAGGAGTACTGACTAACAGGATTCAATGAGATGGAATAGTGACTGTAACAGGATTCAATGAGAGAAGGAAAAGTGACTGTAACAGGATTCAATGAGATGGAATAGTGACTGTAACAGGATTCAATGAGAGAAGGAAAAGTGACTGTAACAGGATTCAATAAGATGGAATAGTGACTGTAACAGGATTCAATCAGAGAAGGAGTACTGACTAACAGGTTTCACTGAGAGAAGGAGTAGTGACTGTAACAGGATTCAATGAGATGGAATACTGACTGTAATAGAATTCAATGAGATGGAATAGTGACTGTAACAGGATTTTATGAGATGCAATAGTGACTAACACGATTCAATCAGAGAAGGAGTACTGACTAACAAGATTCAATGAGAGGAGGAATAGTGACTGTAACAGGATTCAATGACATGGAATTGTGGCTGCCACAGGATTCAATGAGATGGAGTAGTGACTAACAGGATTCAATGAAAAGGAATAGTGACTGTAACAGGATTCAATGAGATGGAATACTGACTGTAACAGGATTCAATGAGAGAAAGCATAGTTGCTAACAGGATTCAATGAGATGGAATAGTGGCTGTAACAGGATTCAATGAGATGAAATAGTGAGTGTAACAGGGTTCAATGAGATGGAGTAGTGACTGTAACAGGATTCAATGAAAGAAGGAACAGAGACTGTAACAGGATTCAATGAGATGGAATTGTGAATGTAACAGGATTCAATCAGACAGAATGGTGACTGTAACCGGATTCAATGAGAGAAGAAATAGTGACTGTAACAGGATTCAATGAGATGGAATAGTGAATATAACAGGATTCAATGAGAGAAGGAAAAGTGACTGTAATAGGATTCGATGAGATGGAATAGTGACTATAACAGGATTCAATGAGAGAAGGAAAAGTGACTGTAACAGGATTCGATGAGATGGAATAGTGACTGTAAAAGGATTCAATAAGAGAAAGAAACGTCACTGTAGCAGGATTCAATGAGATGGAATAGTGACTAACAAGATTCAATGAGAAGGAATACTTACTGCAACAGGATTCAATGAGATGGAGTAGTGACTAACAGGATTCAATGAAAGAAGGAATAGTGACTGTAACAGGATTCAATGAGATGGAATAGTGACTGTAACAGGTTTCAATGAGAGAAGTAATAGTTACTAACTGGATTCAATGAGATGGAATAGTGAGTGTAACAAGATACAATGAGAGAAGGAATAGTGACTAACAGGATTTAATGAGATGGAATAGTGACTGTAACAGGATTCAATGAGAGAAGGAAAAGTGACTAACAGGATTCAATGAGATGGAATAGTGACTGTAACACGATTCAATGAGATGGAGTAGTGACTGTAACAGAATTCAATCAGAAAAGGAGTACTGACTAACAGGATTCACTGAGAGAAGGAGCAGTGACTGTAACAGGATTCAATGAGATGGAATAATGACTGTAACAGGATTCAATGAGATGGAATAGTGACTGTAACTGGATTCAATGAGATGGAATAGTGACTGTAATAGGATTCACTGAGATGGAATAGTGACTGTAACAGGATTCAATGAGATGGAGCAGTGACTGTAAAAGGATTCAGTGAGAGAAGGAAAAGTGACTGTAACAGGATTCAATGAGAGAAGGAAAAGTGACTGTAACAGGATTCAATGAGATGGAATAGTGACTGTAACAGAAATCAATGAGATGGAATAGTGACTGTAACAGGATTCAATGAGATGGAATAGTGACTGTAACAGGATTCAATGAGATGGAACAGTGACTGTAACAGGATTCAATGAGAGAAGGAACAGTGACTGTAACAGGATTCAATGAGATTGAATAGTGACTGTAACAGGATTCAATGACAGAAGGAAAAGTGACTGTAACAGGATTCAATGAGATGCAATAGTGACTGTAACATGATTCAATCAGAGAAGGAGTACTGACTAACAAGATTCAATGAGAGAAGGAGTAGTGACTGTAACAGGATTCAATGAGATGGAATAATGACTGTAACAGGATTCAATGAGATGGAATAGTGACTAACAGGATTCAATGAAAGAAGGAATAGTGACTGTAACAGGATTCAATGAGATGGAATAGTGACTGTAACAGGTTTCAATAAGAGAAGGAATAGTGACTAACAGGATTCAATGAGATGGAATAGTGACTGTAACATGATTCAATGAGAGAAGGAAAAGTGACTGTAACAGGATTCAATGAGAGAAGGAAAAGTGACTGTAACAGGATTCAATGAGATGGAATAGTGACTGTAACACGATTCAATGAGATGGAGTAGTGACTGTAACAAAATTCAATCGGAGAAGGAGTACTGACTAACAGCATTCACTGAGAGAAGGAGCAGTGACTGTAACAGGATTCAATGAGATGGAATAATAACTGTAACAGGATTCTATGAGATGGAATAGTGAGTGTAACAGGATTTACTGAGATGCAATAGTGATTGTAACAGGATTCAATGAGAGAAGGAAAAGTGACTTTAACAGGATTCAATGAGATGGAATAGTGACTGTAACAGAATTCAATGAGATGGAATAGTGACTGTAACAGGATTCAATGAGATGGAGTAGTGACTGTAACAGAATTCAATCAGAGAAGGAGTACTGACTAACAAGATTCACTGAGAGAAGGAGTAGTGACTGTTACAGGATTCAATGACAAGTAATAGTGACTGTAACAGGATTCATTGAGATGGAATGGTGACTGTAACAGGATTCAATGAGATGGAATAGTGACTGTAACAGGATTCAATGAGAGAAGGAACAGTGACTGTAACAGGATTCAATGAGATTGAATAGTGACTATAACAGGATTCAATGACAGAAGGAAAAGTGACTGTAACAGGATTGAATGAGATGGAATAGTGACAGAAACAGGATTCAATGAGATGGAGTAGTGACTGAAACAGAATTCAATCAGAGAAGGAGTACTGACTAACAGGATTCACTGTGAGAAGGAGTAGTGACTGTAACAGGATTCAATGAGATGGAATAATGACTGTAACAGGATTCAATGAGATGGAATAGTGACTGTAACAGGATTCAATGAGATGGATTAGTGACTGTAACAAGATTCAATGAGATGGAATAGTGACTGTAACAGGATTCAATGAGAGAAGGAACACTGACTGTTATAGGATTCAATGAGATTGAATAGTGACTGTAACAGGATTCAATGACAGAAGGAAAAGTTACTGTAACAGGATTGAATGAGATGCAATAGTGACTGTAACATGATTCAATCAGAGAAGGAGTACTGACTAACAAGATTCAATGAGAGAAGGAATAGTGACTGTAACAGGATTCAATGACATGGAATATGGCTGTCACAGGATTCAATTAGATGGAGTAGTGACTAACAGGATTTAATGAAAAGGAATAGTGACTGTAACAGGATTCAATGAGATGGAATACTAACTGTAACAGGATTCAATGAGAGAAAGCATAGTTACTAACAGGATTCAATGAGATGGAATAGTGAATGTAACAGGATACAATGAGAGAAGGAATAGTGACTGTAACAGGCTTCAATGAGATGGAATAGTGCCTGTAACAGGATTCAATGAGATGAAACAGTGACTGTAACAGGATTCAATGAGATGGAGTAGTGACTGTTACAGGATTCAATAAGATGGAGTAGTGACTGTAACAGGATTCAATGAAAGAAGGAACAGAGACTGTAACAGGATTCAATGAGATGGAATTGTGAATGTAACTGGATTCAATGAGATGGAATAGTGACTGTAACAGGATTCAATGAGTGAAGGAATAGTGACTGTAACAGGATTCAATGAGATGGAATAGTGACTGTAACAGGATTCAATGAGAGAAGGAAAAGTGACTGTAACAGGATTCGATGAGATGGAATAGTGACTGTAACAGGATTCAATGAGAGAAGGAAACGTCACTGTAACAGGATTCAATGAGATGGAAAAGTGACTAACAAGATTCAATGCGATAGAATACTTACTGTAACAGGATTCCATGAGATGGAGTACTGACTAACAGGATTCAATGAAAGAAGGAATAGTGACTGTAACAGGATTCAATGAGATGGAATAGTGACTGTAACAGGATTCAATGAGAGAAGGAATAGTGACTGTAACAGGATTCAATGAGATGGAGTAGTGACTGTAACAGGATTCAATGAAAGAAGGAACGGAGACTGTAACAGGATTCAATGAGATGGAATTGTGAATGTAACAGGATTCAATCAGATGGAATAGTGACTGTAACAGGATTCAATGAGATGGAATACTGACTGTAACAGGATTCAATGAGAGACGGAAAAGTGACTGTAACAGGATTCGATGAGAATGAATAGTGACTGTAACAGGATTCAATGAGAGAAGGAAACATCACTGCAACAGGATTCAATGAGATGGAATAGTGGCTAACAAGTTTCAATGAGATGGAATACTTACTGCAACAGGATTCAATGAGATGGAGTAGTGACTAACAGGATTCAATGAAAGAAGGAATAGTGACTGTAACAGGATTCAATGAGAGAAGGAAAAGTGACTAACAGGATTCAAGAGATGGAATAGTGACTGTAACACGATTCAATGAGAAGGAGTAGTGACTGTAACAAAATTCAATCAGTGAAGGAGTACTGACTAACAGGATTCACTGAGAGAAGGAGCAGTGACTGTAACAGGATTCAATGAGATGGAATAATGACTGCAACAGGATTCAAAGAGATGGAATAGTGACTGTAACAGGTTTCAATGAGATGGAATAGTGACTGTAACAGGATTCACTGAGATGGAATAGTGAGTGTAACAGGATTCAATGAGATGGAGCAGTGACTGTAAAAGGATTCAATGAGAGAAGGAAAAGTGACTGTAACAGGATTCAATGAGAGAAGGAAAAGTGACTGTAACAGGATTCAATGAGATGGAATAGTGACTGTAACAGGATTCAGTGAGATGGAATACTGACTGTAACAGGATTCAATGAGATGGAATAGTGATTGTAACATGAGTCGATGAGAGAAGGAATAGTAACTAACAGGATTCAATCAGATGGAATACTGACTGTAACACGATTCAGTGAGATGGAATACTGACTTTAACAGGATTCAATGAGATGCAATACTGAATGTAACACGATTCAATCAGAGAAGGAGTACTGACTAACAAGATTCAATGAGAGAAGGAATAGTGACTGTTACAGGATTCAATGACATGGAATAGTGGCTGTCACAGGATTCAATGAGATGGAGTAGTGACTAACAGGATTCAATGAAAATGAATAGTGACTGTAACAGGATTCAATGAGATAGAATACTAACTGTAGCAGGATTCAATCAGAGAAAGCATAGTTACTAACAGGATTCAATGAGATGGAATAGTGAATGTAACAGGATTCAATGAGAGAAGGAATAGTGACTGTAACAGCATTCAATGAGATGGAGTAGTGACTGTAACAGAATTCAATCAGAGAAGGAGTACTGACTAACAGGATTCACTGAGAGAAGGAGTAGTGACTGTAACAGGATTCAATGAGATGTAATAGTGAATGTAACAGGATTCAATGAGATGGAATAGTGACTGTAACAGGATTCAATGAGATGTAATAGTGACTGTAACAGGATTCAATGAGAGAAGGAACAGTGACTGTAACAGGATTCAATGAGATTGAATAGTGACTGTAACAGGATTCAATGAGAGAAAGAAAAGTGACTGTAACAGGATTGAATGAGATGGAATAGTGACTGTAACAGGATTCAATGAGATGGAATAGTGACTGTTACAGGATTCAATGAGATGGAATAGTGACTAACAAGATAAAATGAGAGAAGGAATAGTGACTAACAGGATTCAATGACATGGAATACTGACTGTAACAGGATTCAATGAGAGAAGGAAAAGTGACTGTAACAGGATTCAATGAGATGGAATAGTGACGGTAACATGATTCAATGAGATGGAGTAGTGACTGTAACAGAATTCAATCAGAGAAGGAGTACTGACTAACAGGATTCAATGAGATGGAATAGTGACTGTAACAGGATTCAATGAGAGAAGGAAAAGTGACGGTGACAGGATTCAATAAGATGGAATAGTGACTGTAACAGAATTCAATCAGAGAAGGAGTACTGACTAACAGGATTCACTGAGAGAAGGTGTAGTGACTGTAGCAGGATTAAATGACATGTAATAGTGACTGTAACAGGATTCAATGAGATGGAATAGTGACTGTAACAGGATTCAATGAGATGGAATAGTGATTGTAACAGGATTCAATGAGAGAAGGAACAGTGACTGTAACAGGATTCAATGACAGAAGGAAAAGTGACTGTATCAGGATAGAATGAGATGGAATAGTGACTGAAACAGGATTCAATGAGATGGAATAGTGACAGAAACAGTATTGAATGAGATTGAGTAGTGACTGTAACAGAATTCAATCAGAGAAGGAGTACCGACTAACAGGATTCACTGAGAGAAGGAGTAGTGACTGTAACAGGATTCAATGAGATGGAATAATGACTGTAACAGGATTCAATGAGATGGAATAGTGACTAACAGGATTCAATGAAAGAAGGAATAGTGACTGTAACAGGATTCAATGAGATGGAATAGTGACTGTAACAGGTTTCAATAAGAGAAGGAATAGTGACTAACAGGATTCAATGCGATGGAATAGTGACTGTAACATGATTCAATGAGAGAAGGAAAAGTGACTGTAACAGGATTCAATGAGAGAAGGAAAAGTGACTGTAACAGGATTCAATGAGATGGAATAGTGACTGTAACAGGATTCAATGAGATGGAGTAGTGACTGTAACAGAATTCAATCAGAGAAGGAGTACTGACTAACAGCATTCACTGAGAGAAGGAGCAGTGACTGTAACAGGATTCAATGAGATGGAATAATAACTGTAACAGGATTCTATGAGATGGAATAGTGACTGTAACAGGATTTACTGAGATGCAATAGTGATTGTAACAGGATTCAATGAGATGGAGCAGTGACTGTAACACGATTCAATGAGAGAAGGAAAAGTGACTGTAACAGGATTCAATGAGAGAAGGAAAAGTGACTGTAACAGGATTCAATGAGATGGAATAGTGACTGTAACAGAATTCAACGAGATGGAATTGTGACTGTAACAGGATTCAATGAGATGGAGTAGTGACTGTAACAGAATTCAATCAGAGAAGGAGTACTGACTAACAGGATTCACTGAGAGAAGGAGTAGTGACTGTTACAGGATTCAATGACAAGTAATAGTGACTGTAACATGATTCATTGAGATGGAATAGTGACTGTAACAGGATTCAATGAGATGGAATAGTGACTGTAACAGGATTCAATGAGAGAAGGAACAGTGACTGTAACAGGATTCAATGAGATTGAATAGTGACTGTAACAGGATTCAATGACAGAAGGAAAAGTGACTGTAACAGGATTGAATGAGATGGAATAGTGACAGAAACAGGATTCAATGAGATGGAGTAGTGACTGTAACAGAATTCAATCACAGAAGGAGTACTGACTAACAGGATTCACTGAGAGAAGGAGTAGTGACTGTAACAGGATTCAATGAGATGGAATAATGACTGTAACAGGATTCAATGAGATGGAATAGTGACTATAACAGGATTCAATGAGATGGAATAGTGACTGTAACAAGATTCAATGAGATGGAATAGTGACTGTAACAGGATTCAATGAGAGAAGGAACACTGACTGTTTCAGGATTCAATGAGATTGAATAGTGACTGTAACAGGATTCAATGACAGAAGGAAAAGTGACTGTAACAGGATTCAATGAGATGCAATAGTGACTGTAACATGATTCAATCAGAGAAGGAGTACTGACTAACAAGATTCAATGAGAGAAGGAATAGTGACTGTAACAGGATTCAATGACATGGAATACTGGCTGTCACAGGATTCAATGAGATGGAGTAGTGACTAACTGGATTCAATGAAAAGGAATAGTGACTGTTACAGGATTCAATGAGATGGAATACTAACTGTAACAGGATTCAATGAGAGAAAGCATAGTTACTAACAGGATTCAATGAGATGGAATAGTGAATGTAACAGGATTCAATGAGAGAAGGAATAGTGACTGTAACAGGCTTCAATGAGTTGGAATAGTGGCTGTAACAGGATTCAATGAGATGAAACAGTGACTGTAACAGGATTCAATGAGATAGAGTAGTGACTGTAACAGGATTCAATAAGATGGAGTAGTGACTGTAACAGGATTCAATGAAAGAACGAACAGAGACTGTAACAGGATTCAATGAGATGGAATCGTGAATGTAACTGGATTCAATGAGATGGAATAGTGACTGTAACAGGTTTCAATGAGATGGAATAGTGACTGTAACAGAATTCACTGAGATGGAATAGTGAGTGTAACAGGATTCAATGAGATGGAGCAGTGACTGTAAAAGGATTCAATGAGAGAAGGAAAAGTGACTGTAACAGGATTCAATGAGAGAAGGAAAAGTGACTGTAACAGGATTCAATGAGATGGAATAGTGACTGTAACAGGATTCTGTGAGATGGAATACTGACTGTAACAGGATTCAATGAGATGAATAGTGATTGTAACATGAGTCGATGAGAGAAGGAATAGTAACTAACAGGATTCAATGAGATGGAGCAGTGACTGTAACAGGATTCAATGAGAGAAGGAAAGTGACTGTAACAGGATTCAATGAGAGAAGGAAAAGTGACTGTAACAGGATTCAATGTGATGGAATAGTGACTGTAACAGAATTCAATGAGATGGAATTGTGACTGTAACAGGATTCAATGAGATGGAGTAGTGACTGTAACAGAATTCAATCAGAGGAGGAGTACTGACTAACAGGATTCACTGAGAGAAGGAGTAGTGACTGTTACAGGATTCAATGACAAGTAATAGTGACTGTAACAGGATTCATTGAGATGGAATAGTGACTGTAACAGGATTCAATGAGTTGGAATAGTGACTGTAACAGGATTCAATGAGAGAAGGAACAGTGACTGTAACAGGATTCAATGAGATAGAGTAGTGACTGTAACAGGATTCAATAAGATGGAGTAGTGACTGTAACAGGATTCAATGAAAGAACGAACAGAGACTGTAACAGGATTCAATGACATGAATAGTGGCTGTCACAGGATTCAATGAGATGGAGTAGTGACTAACAGGATTCAATGAAAAGGAATAGTGACTGTAACAGGATTCAATGAGATAGAATACTAACTGTAACAGGATTCAATGAGAGAAAGCATAGTTACTAACAGGATTCAATGAGATGGAATAGTGAATGTAACAGGATTCAATGAGAGAAGGAATAGTGACTGTAACAGGCTTCAATGAGTTGGAATAGTGGCTGTAACGGATTCAATGAGATGAAACAGTGACTGTAACAGGATTCAATGAGATAGCGTAGTGACTGTAATAGGATTCAATAAGATGGAGTAGTGACTGTAACAGGATTCAATGAAAGAACGAACAGAGACTGTAACAGGATTCAATGAGATGGAATCGTGAATGTAACTGGATTCAATGAGATGGAATAGTGACTGTAACAGGTTTCAATGAGATGGAATAGTGACTGTAACAGGATTCACTGAGATGGAATAGTGAGTGTAACAGGATTCAATGAGATGGAGCAGTGACTGTAAAAGGATTCAATGAGAGAAGGAAAAGTGACTGTAACAGGATTCAATGAGAGAAGGAAAAGTGACTGTAACAGGATTCAATGAGATGGAATAGTGACTGTAACAGGATTCAGTGAGATGGAATACTGACTGTAACAGGATTCAATGAGATGGAATAGTGATTGTAACATGAGTCGATGAGAGAAGGAATAGTAACTAACAGGATTCAATCAGATGGAATACTGACTGTAACAGGATTCAGTGAGATGGAATAGTGACTGTAACAGGATTCAATGAGATGCAATAGTGAATGTAACACGATTCAATCAGAGAAGGAGTACTGACTAACAAGATTCAATGAGAGAAGGAATAGTGACTGTTACAGGATTCAATGACATGGAATAGTGGCTGTCACAGGATTCAATGAGATGGAGTAGTGACTAACAGGATTCAATGAGATAGAATACTACCTGTAACAGGATTCAATGAGAGAAAGCATAGTTACTAACAGGATTCAATGAGATGGAATAGTGAATGTAACAGGATTCAATGAGAGAAGGAATAGTGACTGTAACAGCATTCAATGAGATGGAGTATTGACTGTAACAGAATTCAATCATAGAAGGAGTACTGACTAACAGGATTCACTGAGAGAAGGAGTAGTGACTGTAACAGGATTCAATGAGATGTAATAGTGAATGTAACAGGATTCAATGAGATGGAATAGTGACTGTAACAGGATTCAATGAGATGTAATAGTGACTGTAACAGGATTCAATGAGAGAAGAACAGTGACTGTAACAGGATTCAATGAGATTGAATAGTGACTGTAACAGGATTCAATGAGAGAAAGAAAAGTGACTGTAACAGGATTGAATGAGATGGAATAGTGACTGTAACAGGATTCAATGAGATGGAATAGTGACTGTTACAGGATTCAATGAGATGGAATAGTGACTAACAAGATACAATGAGAGAAGGAATAGTGACTAACAGGATTCAATGACATGGAATACTGACTGTAACAGGATTCAATGAGAGAAGGAAAAGTGACTGTAACAGGATTCAATGAGATGGAATAGTGACGGTAACATGATTCAATGACATGGAGTAGTGACTGTAACAGAATTCAATCAGAGAAGGAGTACTGACTTAGAGGATTCAATGAGATGGAATAGTGACTGTAACAGGATTCAATGAGAGAAGGAAAAGTGACTGTGACAGGATTCAATAAGATGGAATAGTGACTGTAACAGAATTCAATCAGAGAAGGAGTACTGGACTAACAGGATTCACTGAGAGAAGGTGTAGTGACTGTAGCAGGATTCAATGACATGTAATAGTGACTGTAACAGGATTCAATGAGATGGAATAGTTACTGTAACAGGATTCAATGAGATGGAATAGTGATTGTAACAGGATTCAATGAGAGAAGGAACAGTGACTGTAACAGGATTCAATGACAGAAGGAAAAGTGACTGTATCAGGATAGAATGAGATGGAATAGTGACTGAAACAGGATTCAATGAGATGGAATAGTGACAGAAACAGTATTCAATGAGATTGAGTAGTGACTGTAACAGAATTCAATCAGAGAAGGAGTACCGACTAACAGGATTCACTGAGAGAAGGAGTAGTGACTGTAACAGGATTCAATGAGATGGAATAGTGACTAACAGGATTCAATGAAAGAAGGAATAGTGACTGTAACAGGATTCAATGAGATGGAATAGTGACTGTAACAGGTTTCAATAAGAGAAGGAATAGTGACTAACAGGATTCAATGCGATGGAATAGTGACTGTAACATGATTCAATGAGAGAAGGAAAAGTGACTGTAACAGGATTCAATGAGAGAAGGAAAAGTGACTGTAACAGGATTCAATGAGATGGAATAGTGACTGTAACAGGATTCAATGAGATGGAGTAGTGACTGTAACAGAATTCAATCAGAGAAGGAGTACTGACTAACAGCATTCACTGAGAGAAGGAGCAGTGACTGTAACAGGATTCAATGAGATGGAATAATAACTGTAACAGGATTCTATGAGATGGAATAGTGACTGTAACAGGATTTACTGAGATGCAATAGTGATTGTAACAGGATTCAATGAGATGGAGCAGTGACTGTAACAGGATTCAATGAGAGAAGGAAAAGTGACTGTAACAGGATTCAATGAGAGAAGGAAAAGTGACTGTAACAGGATTCAATGAGATGGAATAGTGACTGTAACAGAATTCAATGAGATGGAATTGTGACTGTAACAGGATTCAATGAGATGGAGTAGTGACTGTAACAGAATTCAATCAGAGGAGGAGTACTGACTAACAGGATTCACTGAGAGAAGGAGTAGTGACTGTTACAGGATTCAATGACAAGTAATAGTGACTGTAACAGGATTCATTGAGATGGAATAGTGACTGTAACAGGATTCAATGAGATGGAATAGTGACCGTAACAGGATTCAATGAGAGAAGGAACAGTGACTGCAACAGGATTCAATGAGATTGAATAGTGACTGTAACAGGATTCAATGACAGAAGGAAAAGTGACTGTAACAGGATTGAATGAGATGAAATAGTGACAGAAACAGGATTCAATGAGATGGAGTAGTGACTGTAACAGAATTCAATCACAGAAGGAGTACTGACTAACAGGATTCACTGAGAGAAGGAGTAGTGACTGTAACAGGATTCAATGAGATGGAATAATGACTGTAACAGGATTCAATGAGATGGAATAGTGACTATAACAGGATTCAATGACATGGAATACTGACTGTAACAGGATTCAATGAGAGAAGGAAAAGTGACTGTAACAGGATTCAATGAGATGGAATAGTGACGGTAACATGATTCAATGAGATGGAGTAGTGACTGTAACAGAATTCAATCAGAGAAGGAGTACTGACTAACAGGATTCAATGAGATGGAATAGTGACTGTAACAGGATTCAATGAGAGAAGGAAAAGTGACTGTGACAGGATTCAATAAGATGGAATAGTGACTAACAGGATTCAATGAAAGAAGGAATAGTGACTGTAACAGGATTCAATGAGATGGAATAGTGACTGTAACAGGTTTCAATAAGAGAAGGAATAGTGACTGACAGGATTCAATGCGATGGAATAGTGACTGTAACATGATTCAATGAGAGAAGGAAAAGTGACTGTAACAGGATTCAATGACAGAAGGAAAAGTGACTGTATCAGGATAGAATGAGATGGAATAGTGACTGAAACAGGATTCAATGAGATGGAATAGTGACAGAAACAGTATTCAATGAGATTGAGTAGTGACTGTAACAGAATTCAATCAGAGAAGGAGTACCGACTAACAGGATTCACTGAGAGAAGGAGTAGTGACTGTAACAGGATTCAATGAGATGGAATAGTGACTAACAGGATTCAATGAAAGAAGGAATAGTGACTGTAACAGGATTCAATGAGATGGAATAGTGACTGTAACAGGTTTCAATAAGAGAAGGAATAGTGACTAACAGGATTCAATGCGATGGAATAGTGACCGTAACATGATTCAATGAGAGAAGGAAAAGTGACTGTAACAGGATTCAATGAGAGAAGGAAAAGTGACTGTAACAGGATTCAATGAGATGGAATAGTGACTGTAACAGGATTCAATGAGATGGAGTAGTGACTGTAACAGAATTCAATCAGAGAAGGAGTACTGACTAACAGCATTCACTGAGAGAAGGAGCAGTGACTGTAACAGGATTCAATGAGATGGAATAATAACTGTAACAGGATTCTATGAGATGGAATAGTGACTGTAACAGGATTTACTGAGATGCAATAGTGATTGTAACAGGATTCAATGAGATGGAGCAGTGACTGTAACAGGATTCAATGAGAGAAGGAAAAGTGACTGTAACAGGATTCAATGAGAGAAGGAAAAGTGACTGTAACAGGATTCAATGAGATGGAATAGTGACTGTAACAGAATTCAATGAGATGGAATTGTGACTGTAACAGGATTCAATGAGATGGAGTAGTGACTGTAACAGAATTCAATCAGAGGAGGAGTACTGACTAACAGGATTCACTGAGAGAAGGAGTAGTGACTGTTACAGGATTCAATGACAAGTAATATTGACTGTAACAGGATTCATTGAGATGGAATAGTGACTGTAACAGGATTCAATGAGATGGAATAGTGACCGTAACAGGATTCAATGAGAGAAGGAACAGTGACTGCAACAGGATTCAATGAGATTGAATAGTGACTGTAACAGGATTCAATGACAGAAGGAAAAGTGACTGTAACAGGATTGAATGAGATGGAATAGTGACAGAAACAGGATTCAATGAGATGGAGTAGTGACTGCAACAGAATTCAATCACAGAAGGAGTACTGACTAACAGGATTCACTGAGAGAAGGAGTAGTGACTGTAACAGGATTCAATGAGATGGAATAATGACTGTAACAGGATTCAATGAGATGGAATAGTGACTATAACAGGATTCAATGAGATGGAATAGTGACTGTAACAAGATTCAATGAGATGGAATAGTGACTGTAACAGGATTCAATGAGAGAAGGAACACTGACTGTTACAGGATTCAATGAGATTGAATAGTGACTGTAACAGGATTCAATGACAGAAGGAAAAGTGACTGTAACAGGATTCAATGAGATGCAATAGTGACTGTAACATGATTCAATCAGAGAAGGAGTACTGACTAACAGTATTCAATGAGAGAAGGTATAGTGACTGTAACAGGATTCAATGACATGGAATACTGGCTGTCACAGGATTCAATGAGATGGAGTAGTGACTAACAGGATTCAATGAAAAGGAATAGTGACTGTAACAGGATTCAATGAGATGGAATACTAACTGTAAGAGGATTAAATGAGAGAAAGCATAGTTACTAACAGGATTCAATGAGATGGAATAGTGAATGTAACAGGATTCAATGAGAGAAGGAATAGTGACTGTAACAGGCTTCAATGAGTTGGAATAGTGGCTGTAACAGGATTCAATGAGATGAAACAGTGACTGTAACAGGATTCAATGAGATAGAGTAGTGACTGTAACAGGATTCAATAAGATGGAGTAGTGACTGTAACAGGATTCAATGAAAGAACGAACAGAGACTGTAACAGGATTCAATGAGATGGAATCGTGAATGTAACTGGATTCAATGAGATGGAATAGTGACTGTAACAGGATTCAATGAGTGAAGGAATAGTCACTGTAACAGGATTCAATGAGATGGAATAGTGACTGTAACAGTATTCAATGAGAGAAGGAATAGTGACTGTAACAGGATTCAATGAGATGGAGTAGTGACTGTAACAGGATTCAATGACAGAAAGCATAGTTACTAACAGGATTCAATGAGATGGAATAGTGAATGTAACAGGATACAATGAGAGAAGGAATAGTGACTGTAACAGGCTTCAATGAGATGGAATAGTGGCTGTAACAGGATTCAATGAGATGAAACAGTGACTGTAACAGGATTCAATGAGATGGAGTAGTGACTGTTACAGGATTCAATAAGATGGAGTAGTGACTGTAACAGGATTCAATGAGATGGAATAGTGACTGTAACAGGATTCAATGAGTGAAGGAATAGTGACTGTAACAGGATTCAATGAGATGGAATAGTGACTGTAACAGGATTCAATGAGAGAAGGAAAAGTGACTGTAACAGGATTCGATGAGATGGTATAGTGACTGTAACAGGATTCAATGAGAGAAGGAAACGTCACTGTAACAGGATTCAATGAGATGGAAAAGTGACTAACAAGATTCAATGAGATAGAATACTTACTGTAACAGGATTCCATGAGATGGAGTAGTGACTAACAGGATTCAATGAAAGAAGGAATAGTGACTGTAACAGGATTCAATGAGATGGAATAGTGACTGTAACAGGATTCAATGAGAGAAGGAATAGTGACTGTAACAGGATTCAATGAGATGGAGTAGTGACTGTAACAGGATTCAATGAAAGAAGGAACAGAGACTGTAACAGGATTCAATGAGATGGAATTGTGAATGTAACAGGATTCAATCAGATGGAATAGTGACTGTAACAGGATTCAATGAGATGGAATACTGACTGTAACAGGATTCAATGAGAGACGGAAAAGTGACTGTAACAGGATTCGATGAGATGGAATAGTGACTGTAACAGGATTCAATGAGAGAAGGAAACATCACTGCAACAGGATTCAATGAGATGGAATAGTGGCTAACAAGTTTCAATGAGATGGAATACTTACTGCAACAGGATTCAATGAGATGGAGTAGTGACTAACAGGATTCAATGAAAGAAGGAATAGTGACTGTAACAGGATTCAATGAGAGAAGGAAAAGTGACTAACAGGATTCAAGAGATGGAATAGTGACTGTAACACGATTCAATGAGAAGGAGTAGTGACTGTAACAAAATTCAATCAGTGAAGGAGTACTGACTAACAGGATTCACTGAGAGAAGGAGCAGTGACTGTAACAGGATTCAATGAGATGGAATAATGACTGTAACAGGATTCAAAGAGATGGAATTGTGACTGTAACAGGTTTCAATGAGATGGAATAGTGACTGTAACAGGATTCACTGAGATGGAATAGTGAGTGTAACAGGATTCAATGAGATGGAGCAGTGACTGTAAAAGGATTCAATGAGAGAAGGAGAAGTGACTGTAACAGGATTCAATGAGAGAAGGAAAAGTGACTGTAACAGGATTCAATGAGAGAAGGAAAAGTGACTGTAACAGGATTCAATGAGATGGAATAGTGACTGTAACAGGATTCAGTGAGATGGAATACTGACTGTAACAGGATTCAATGAGATGGAATAGTGATTGTAACATGAGTCGATGAGAGAAGGAATAGTAACTAACAGGATTCAATCAGATGGAAAACTGACTGTAACACGATTCAGTGAGATGGAATAGTGACTTTAACAGGATTCAATGAGATGCAATAGTGAATGTAACACGATTCAATCAGAGACGGAGTACTGACTAACAAGATTCAATGAGAGAAGGAATAGTGACTGTTACAGGATTCAATAACATGGAATAGTGGCTGTCACAGGATTCAATGAGATGGAGTAGTGACTAACAGGATTCAATGAAAAGGAATAGTGACTGTAACAGGATTCAATGAGATAGAATACTAACTGTAACAGGATTCAATGAGAGAAAGCATAGTTAGTAACAGGATTCAATGAGATGGAATAGTGAATGTAACAGGATTCAATGAGAGAAGGAATAGTGACTGTAACAGCATTCAATGAGATGGAGTAGTGACTGTAACAGAATTCAATCAGAGAAGGAGTACTGACTAACAGGATTCACTGAGAGAAGGAGTAGTGACTGTAACAGGATTCAATGAGATGTAATAGTGAATGTAACAGGATTCAATGAGATGGAATAGTGACTGTAACAGGATTCAATGAGATGT
>NW_027275964.1:0-47193 GCF_030028105.1 Mobula birostris | reverse complement strand
TACATTCAGAGTGATGGTGAGTGACGTTACCCATGTAGATTGTTGAGTACGTTCAGAGTGATGGTGAGTGACGTTATCCACACCGGTTGTGGAGTACGTTTAGAGTGATGGTGAGTGATGTTATCCATGTAGACTGTGGAGTACGTTCAGAGTGATGCTGAGTGATGTTATCCACTCCGGTTGAGAAGTACGTTTAGAGTGATGGGTGTGACTTTACCCATGTACATTGTGGAGTACGTTTAGAGTGATGGTGAGTGACGTTACGCACACGGCTTGTGGAGTACGTTCAGAGTGATGGTGAGTGACTTTACCCACACCGGTTGTGCAGTACGTTCAGAGGGATGGTGAGTGACGTTATCCATGTAGATTCCGGAGTACGTTCAGAGTGATGGGGTGGGACGTTATCCACTCCGGTTGTGCAGTACGTTCAGTGTGATGGTGAGTGACGTTATCCACACCGGTTCTGCAGTACGTTCAGAGTGATGGTGAGTGACGTTAACCACACCGTTGTGCAGTATGTTCAGAGTGATGGTGAGTGATGTTATGCAAGTAGATTGTGGAATACGTTCAGAGTGATGGTGACTGATGTTATCCACACCGGTTGTGGAGTACGATCAGAGTGATGGTGAGTGACGTTACCCACAATGGTTGTGGAGTACGTTCAGAGTGATGGTGAGTGACGTTGTCCACAACCGTTTTGCAGTACGTTCAGAGTGATGGTGAGTGACGTCATCGACCCAGTTGTGGAGTACATTCAGAGTGATGGTGAGTGACGTTACCCACACCGGATGTGGAGTACGTTCAGAGTGATGCTGAGTGACGTTATCCACTCCGGTTGAGAAGTACGTTCAGAGTGATGGGTGTGACTACATCCATGTAGATTGCGGAATACGTTTAGAGTGATGGTGAGTGACGTTACGCACACCGCTTGTGGAGTACGTTCAGAGTGATGGTGAGTGACGTTACCCACACCGGTTGTGCAGTACGTTCAGAGTGATGGTGAGTGACGTTATCCATGTAGATTCCGGAGTACATTTAGAGTGATGGTGAGTGACGTTATCCATGTAGATTGTGGAGTCTGTTCAGAGTGATGGTGAGTGACGTTGCTCACACCGGTTGTGCAGTACGTTCAGAGTGATGGGGTGTGACGTTATCCACTCCGGTTGTGAAGTACGTTCTGTGTGATGGTGAGTGACGTTATCCACAGTGGTGGTGGAGTACGTTCAGAGTGATGGTGAGTGACATTGCACACACCGGATGTGGAGTACGTTCAGAGTGATGCTGAGTGACGTTATCCATGTAGTTTGTGGAGTACGTTCAGAGTGATGGTGAGTGACGTTATCCACACCGGTTGTGGAGTACATTCAGAGTGATGGTGAGTGACGTTATCCACACCCGTTGTGCAGTATGTTCAGAGTGATGGTGAGTGATGTTATGCATGTAGATTGTGGAGTACGTTCAGAGTGATGGTGAGTGACGTTATCCACACCGGTTGTGGAGTACGTTCAGAGTGATGGTCAGTGACGTTATCCACACTGGTTGTGGAGTACGTTCAGAGTGATGGTCAGTGACGTTATCCACACCGGTTGTGGAGTACGTTCAGAGTGATGGTGAGTGACGTTATCCACACCGGTTGTCAGTACGTTCAGAGTGATGGTGAGTGACGTTATCCACACCGGTTGTGGAGTACGTTCAGAGTGGGGATGAGTGACGTTATCCACACCGGCTGTGGAGTACGTTCAGAGTGATGGTGAGTGACGTTACCAACACCGGTTGTGGACTACGTTCAGAGTGATGTTGAGTGACGCTATCCATGTAGATTGTGGAGTACGTTCAGAGTGATGGTGAGTGACGTTATCCATGTAGATTGTGGAGTACGTTCAGAGTGATGGTGAGTGACGTTACCCACACTGGTTGTGCAGTACGTTCAGAGTGATGGTGAGTGACGTTATCCAAACCGGTTGTGGAGTACGTTCAGAGTGATGGTGAGTGAAGTTATCCGCAACAGTTGTGGAGTACGTTCAGAGTGATGTTGAGTGACGTTATCCACTCCGGTTGAGAAGTAGTTTCAGAGTGATGTGGTGTGACTATATCCATGTAGATTGTGGAGTATGTTTAGAGTGATGGTAAATGACGTTACCAACACCGCTTGTGCAGTACGTTCAGAGTGATGCTGAGTGACGTTATCCACACCGGTTGTGCAGTACGTTCAGAGTGATGGTGAGTGACGTTACCCACACCGGTTGTGGAGTATGTTCAGAGTGATGGTGGGTGACGTTATTCACACCGGTTCTGGAGTACGTTCAATGTGATGGTGAGTGACGTTATCCACCTCGGTTTTGGAGAACGTTCAGAGTGATGGGTTGTGACGTTACCCACAATGGCTGTGGAGTACGTTCAGAGTGATTGTGAGTGACGTTATCCACAACCGTTCTGCTGTACGTTCAGAGTGATGGTGAGTGACGTTTTCCACACCGGTTGTCAGTACGTTCAGAGTGATGGTGAGTGACGTTATCCACACCGGTTCTGGAGTACGTTGAGAGTGATGGTGAGTGACGTTATCCACACCGGCTGTGGAGTACGTTCAGAGTGATGGTGAGTGACGTTACCCACACCGGTTGTGGAGTACGTTCAGAGTGATGGTGAGTGATGTTATCCATGTAGATGTGGAGTACGTTCAGAGTGATGGTGAGTGACGTTACCCACACTGGTTGTGCAGTACGTTCAGAGTGATGGTGGGTGACGTTATCCAAACCGGTTGTGGAGTAGGTTGAGAGTGATGGTGAGTGACGTTATCCAAACCGGTTGTGGAGTAGGTTCAGAGTGATGGTGAGTGACATTATCCACACCGGTTGTGCAGTACGTTCAGAGTGATGGTGAGTGACGTTACCCACACTGGTTGTGGAGTATGTTCAGATTGATGGTGAGTGACGTTATCCACACCGGTTCTGGAGTACGTTCAATATGATGGTGAGTGACGTTATCCACCTCGGTTTTGGAGAACGTTCAGAGTGATGGGTTGTGACATTATCGATGTAGATTGTGGAGTACATTCAGAGTGATGGTGAGTGACGTTATCCACACCGGTTGTGGAGTACGTTTAGAGTGATTGTGAGTGATGTTATCCACACCGGTTGTGGAGTACGTTCAGAGTGATGGTGAGTGACGTTATCCACACCGGTTGTGGAGTATGTTCAGAGTGATGGTGAGTGACGTTACCCACAATGGTTGTGGAGTACGTTCAGAGTGATGGTGAGTGACGTCATCCACCCAGTTGTGGAGTACGTTGAGAGTGATGGTGAGTGATGTTATCCACACTGGTTGTGGAGTACGTTCAGAGTGATGGTGAGTGACGTTATCCATGTAGATGTGGAGTACGTTCAGAGTGATGGTGAGTGATGTTATCCATGTAGATGTGGAGTACGTTCAGAGTGATGGTGAGTGACGTTACCCACACTGATTGTGCAGTACGTTCAGAGTGATGGTGAGTGACGTTATCCAAACCGGTTGTGGAGTACGTTCAGAGTGATGGTGAGTTACGTTACCCACACCGGTTGTAGAGTATGTTCAGAGTGATGGTGAGTGAAGTTATCCGCACCGGTTGTGGAGTACGTTCAGAGTGATAGTGAGTGACGTTATTCACTCCGGTTGAGAAGTACTTTCAGAGTGATGTGGTGTGACTATATCCATGTAGATTGTGGAGTATGTTTAGAGTGATGGTGAGTGACGTTACCAACACCGCTTGTGCAGTACGTTCAGAGTGATGCTGAGTGACGTTATCCACACCGGTTGTGCAGTACGTTCAGAGTGATGGTGAGTGACGTTACCCACACCGGTTGTGGAGTATGTTCAGAGTGATGGTGGGTGACGTTATTCACACCGGTTCTTGAGTACGTTCAATGTGATGGTGAGTGACGTTATCCACCTCGGTTTTGGAGAACGTTCAGAGTGATGGGTTGTGACGTTATCGATGTATATTGTGGAGTACATTCAGAGTGATGGTGAGTGACGTTATCCACACCGGTTGTGGAGTACGTTTAGAGTGATGGTGAGTGACGTTATCCATGTAGATTGTGGAGTATGTTCAGAGTGATGGTGAGTGACGTTACCCACAATGGCTGTGGAGTACGTTCAGAGTGATTGTGAGTGACGTTATCCACAACCGTTCTGCAGTACGTTCAGAGTGATGGTGAGTGACGTTACCCACAATGGCTGTGGAGTACGTTCAGAGTGATTGTGAGTGACGTTATCCACAACCGTTCTGCAGTACGTTCAGAGTGATAGTGAGTGACGTTATCCACACCGGTTGTGGAGTACGTTCAGAGTGATGGTGAGTGACGTTATCCACACCGGTTGTCAGTACGTTCAGAGTGATGGTGAGTGACGTTATCCACACCGGTTGTGGAGTACGTTCAGAGTGGGGGTGAGTGACGTTATGCACACCGGTTCTGGAGTACGTTCAGAGTGATGGAGAGTGACGTTATCCACACCGGTTGTGGAGTACGTTGAGAGTGATGGTGAGTGACGTTATCCACACCGGCTGTGGAGTACGTTCAGAGTGATGGTGAGTGACGTTACCCACACCGGTTGTGGACTACGTTCAGAGTGATGTTGAGTGACGCTATCCATGTAGATTGTGGAGTACGTTCAGAGTGATGGTGAGTGACGTTATCCATGTAGATTGTGGGGTACGTTCAGAGTGATGGTGAGTGACGTTACCCACACTGGTTGTGCAGTACGTTCAGAGTGATGGTGAGTGACGTTATCCAAACCGGTTGTGGAGTACGTTCAGAGTGATAGTGAGTGAAGTTATCCGCACCGGTTGTGGAGTACGTTCAGAGTGATGGTGAGTGACGTTATCCACACCGGTTGTGGAGTACGTTCAGAGTGGGGGTGAGTGACGTTATGCACACCGGTTCTGGAGCACCTTCAGAGTGATGGAGAGTGACGTTATCCACACCGGTTGTGGAGTACGTTGAGAGTGATGGGGAGTGACGTTATCCACACCGGCTGTGGAGTACGTTCAGAGTGATGGTGAGTGACGTTACCCACACCGGTTGTGGACTACGTTCAGAGTGATGTTGAGTGACGCTATCCATGTAGATTGTGGAGTACGTTCAGAGTGATGGTGAGTGACGTTATCCATGTAGATTGTGGAGTACGTTCAGAGTCATGGTGAGTGACGTTACCCACACTGGTTGTGCAGTACGTTCAGAGTGATGGTGAGTGACGTTACCCACACCGGTTGTGGACTACGTTCAGAGTGATGTTGAGTGACGCTATCCATGTAGATTGTGGAGTACGTTCAGAGTGATGGTGAGTGACGTTATCCATGTAGATTGTGGAGTACGTTCAGTGTGATGGTGAGTGAAGTTATCCGCACCGGTTGTGGAGTACGTTCAGAGTGATAGTGAGTGAAGTTATCCGCACCGGTTGTGGAGTACGTTCAGAGTGATGGTGAGTGACGTTATCCAAACCGGTTGTGGAGTACGTTCAGAGTGATGGTGAGTGAAGTAATCCGCAACAGTTGTGGAGTACGTTCAGAGTGATGGTGAGTGACGTTATTCACTCCGGTTGAAAGTACTTTCAGAGTGATGTGGTGTGACTATATCCATGTAGAATGTGGAGTATGTTTAGAGTGATGGTGAGTGACGTTACCAACACCGCTTGTGCAGTACGTTCAGAGTGATGCTGAGTGACGTTATCCACACCGGTTGTGCAGTACGTTCAGAGTGATGGTGAGTGACGTTACCCACACCGGTTGTGGAGTATGTTCAGAGTGATGGTGGGTGACGTTATTCACACCGGTTCTGGAGTACGTTCAATGTGATGGTGAGTGACGTTATCCACCTCGGTTTTGGAGAACGTTCAGAGTGATGGGTTGTGACGTTATTGATGTAGATTGTGGAGTACATTCAGAGTGATGGTGAGTGACGTTATCCACACCGGTTGTGGAGTACGTTTAGAGTGATGGTGAGTGATGTTATCCATGTAGATTGTGGAGTACGTTCAGAGTGATGGTGAGTGATGTTATCCATGTAGATTGTGGAGTACGTTGAGAGTGATGGTGAGTGACGTTACCCACAATGGCTGTGGAGTACGTTCAGAGTGATTGTGCGTGACGTTATCCACAACCGTTCTGCAGTACGTTCAGAGTGATGGTGAGTGACGTTACCCACAATGGCTGTGGAGTACGTTCAGAGTGATGGTGAGTGACGTTATCCACACCGGTTGTGGAGTACGTTCAGAGTGATGGTGAGTGACGTTATCCACACCGGTTGTCAGTACGTTCAGAGTGATGGTGAGTGACGTTACCCACACCGGTTGTGGACTACGTTCAGAGTGATGTTGAGTGACGCTATCCATGTAGATTGTGGAGTACGTTCAGAGTGATAGTGAGTGAAGTTATCCAAACCGGTTGTGGAGTACGTTCAGAGTGATAGTGAGTGAAGTTATCCGCACCGGTTGTGGAGTACGTTCAGAGTGATGGTGAGTGACGTTATCCAAACCGGTTGTGGAGTACGTTCAGAGTGATGGTGAGTGAAGTTGTCCACACTGGTTGTGGAGTACGTTCAGAGTGATTGTGAGTGACGTTATCCACAACCGTTCTGCAGTACGTTCAGAGTGATGGTGAGTGACGTTATCCACACCGGTTGTGGAGTAGGTTCAGAGTGATGGTGAGTGACGTTATCCACACCGGTTGTGCAGTACGTTCAGAGTGATGGTGAGTGACGTTACCCACACCGGTTGTGGAGTATGTTCAGAGTGATGGTGGGTGACGTTATTCACACCGGTTCTGGAGTACGTTCAATGTGATGGTGAGTGACGTTATCCACCTCGGTTTTGGAGAACGTTCAGAGTGATGGGTTGTGACGTTATCGATGTAGATTGTGGAGTACATTCAGAGTGATGGTGAGTGACGTTATCCACACCGGTTGTGGAGTACGTTTAGAGTGATGGTGAGTGAATTTATCCATATAGATTGTGGAGTACGTTCAGAGTGATGGTGAGTAACGTTACCCACAATGGCTGTGTAGTACGTTCAGAGTGATTGTGAGTGACGTTATCCACAACCGTTCTGCAGTACGTTGAGAGTGATGGTGAGTGACGTTACCCACAATGGCTGTGGAGTACGTTTAGAGTGATTGTGAGTGACGTTATCCACAACCGTTCTGCAGTACGTTCAGAGTGATGGTGAGTGACGTTATCCACACCGGTTATGGAGTACGTTCAGAGTGATGGTGAGTGATGTTAACCATGTAGACTGTGGAGTACGTTCAGAGTGATGGTGAGTGACGTTATCCACTCCGGTTGAGATGTACGTTCAGAGTGATGTGGTGTGACTATATCCATGTAGATTGTGGAGTACGTTTAGAGTGATGGTGAGTGACGTTACCAAAACCGCTTGTGCAGTACGTTCAGAGTGATGGTGAGTGACGATATCCACACCGGTTGTGGAGTAGGTTCAGAGTGATGGTGAGTGACGTTATCCAAACCGGTTGTGGAGTAGGTTCAGAGTGATGGTGAGTGACATTATCCACACCGGTTGTGCAGTACGTTCAGAGTGATGGTGAGTGACGTTACCCACACCGGTTGTGGAGTATGTTCAGAGTGATGGTGAGTGACGTTATCCACACCGGTTCTGGAGTACGTTTAATGTGATGGTGAGTGACGTTATCCACCTCGGTTTTGGAGAACGTTCAGAGTGATGGGTTGTGACGTTATCGATGTAGATTGTGGAGTAAATTCAGAGTGATGGTGAGTGACGTTATCCACACCGGTTGTGGAGTACGTTTAGAGTGATTGTGAGTGATGTTATCCACACCGGTTGTGGAGTACGTTCAGAGTGATGGTGAGTGACGTTATCCACACCGGTTGTGGAGTACGTTCAGAGTGATGGTGAGTGACGTTCCCCACAATGGTTGTGGAATACGTTCAGAGTGATGGTGAGTGATGTCATCCACCCTGTTGCGGAGTACGTTGAGAGTGATGGTGAGTGATGTTATCCACACCGGTTGTGGAGTACGTTCAGAGTGATGGTGAGTGACGTTATTCATGTAGATGTGGAGTACGTTCAGAGTGATGGTGAGTGATGTTATCCATGTAGATGTGGAGTACGTTCAGAGTGATGGTGAGTGACGTTACCCACACTGGTTGTGCAGTACGTTCAGAGTGATGGTCAGTGACGTTATCCGAACCGGTTGTGGAGTATGTTCAGAGTGATGGTGAGTTACGTTACCCACACCGGTTGTAGAGTACGTTCAGAGTGATGGTGAGTGAAGTTATCCGCACCGGTTGTGGAGTACGTTCAGAGTGATAGTAAGTGACGTTGCCCACACCGGTTGTGGAGTACGTTCAGAGTGATGGTGAGTGACGTTATCCACTCCGGTTGAGAAGTACTTTCAGAGTGATGTGGTGTGACTATATCCATGTAGATTGTGGAGTATGTTTAGAGTGATGGTGAGTGACGTTACCAACACCGCTTGTGCAGTACATTCAGAGTGATGGTGAGTGACGTTATCCACACCGGTTGTGGAGTACGTTTAGAGTGATGGTGAGTGATGTTATCCATGTAGATTGTGGAGTACGTTCAGAGTGATGGTGAGTGACGTTACCCACAATGGCTGTGGAGTACGTTCAGAGTGATTGTGAGTGACGTTATCCACAACCGTTCTGCAGTACGTTCAGAGTGATGGTGAGTGACGTTTTCCACACCGGTTGTCAGTACGTTCAGAGTGATGGTGAGTGACGTTATCCACACCGGTGGTGGAGTACGTTCAGAGTGGGGGTGAGTGACGTTATCCACACCGGTTCTGGAGTACGTTGAGAGTGATGGTGAGTGACGTTATCCACACCGGCTGTGGAGTACGTTCAGAGTGATGGTGAGTGATATTATCCATGTAGATGTGGAGTACGTTCAGAGTGATGGTGAGTTACGTTACCCACACCGGTTGTAGAGTACGTTCACTGTGATGGTGAGTGAAGTTATCCGCACCGGTTGTGGAGTACGTTCAGAGTGATAGTGAGTGACGTTTCCTACACCGGTTGTGGAGTACGTTCAGAGTGATGGTGAGTGATGTTATCCATGTAGACTGTGGAGTACGTTCAGAGTGATGGTGAGTGACGTTATCCACTCCGGTTGTGCAGTACGTTCAGAGTGATGGTGAGTGACGTTATCCACTCCGGTTGAGATGTACGTTCAGAGTGATGTGGTGTGACTATATCCATGTAGATTGTGGAGTACGTTTAGAGTGATGGTGAGTGACGTTACCAACACCGCTTGTGCAGTACGTTCAGAGTGATGGTGAGTGACGTTATCCACACCGGTTGTGGAGTAGGTTCAGAGTGATGGTGAGTGACGTTATCCAAACCGGTTGTGGAGTAAGTTCAGAGTGATGGTGAGTGACATTATCCACACCGGTTGTGCAGTACGTTCAGAGTGATGGTGAGTGACGTTACCCACACCGGTTGTGGAGTATGTTCAGAGTGATGGTGAGTGACGTTATCCACACCGGTTCTGGAGTACGTTCAATGTGATGGTGAGTGACGTTATCCACCTCGGTTTTGGAGAACGTTCAGAGTGATGGGTTGTGACGTTATCGATGTAGATTGTGGAGTAAATTCAGAGTGATGGTGAGTGACGTTATCCACACCGGTTGTGGAGTACTTTTAGAGTGATTGTGAGTGATGTTATCCACACCGGTTGTGGAGTACGTTCAGAGTGATGGTGAGTGACGTTACCCACAATGGTTGTGGAATACGTTCAGAGTGATGGTGAGTGACGTCATCCACCCAGTTGTGGAGTACGTTGAGAGTGATGGTGAGTGATGTTATCCACACCGGTTGTGGAGTACGTTCAGAGTGATGTTGAGTGACGTTATCCATGTAGATGTGGAGTACGTTCAGAGTAATGGTGAGTGATGTTATCCATGTAGATGTGGAGTACGTTCAGAGTGATGGTGAGTGATGTTATCCATGTAGATGTGGAGTACGTTCAGAGTGATGGTGAGTGACGTTACCCACACTGGTTGTGCAGTACGTTCAGAGTGATGGTGAGTGACGTTATCCGAACTGGTTGTGGAGTACGTTCAGAGTGATGGTGAGTGACGTTATCCACACCGGTTGTAGAGTACGTTCAGAGTGATGGTGAGTGAAGTTATCCGCACCGGTTGTGGAGTACGTTCAGAGTGATAGTAAGTGACGTTGCCCACACCGGTTGTGGAGTACGTTCAGAGTGATGGTGAGTGACGTTATCCACTCCGGTTGAGAAGTAGTTTCAGAGTGATGTGGTGTGACTATATCCATGTAGATTGTGGAGTACGTTTAGAGTGATGGTGAGTGACGTTACCAACACCGCTTGTGCAGTACGTTCAGAGTGATGCTGAGTGACGTTATCCACACCGGTTGTGGAGTACGTTCAGAGTGATTGTGAGTGACGTTATCCACAACCGTTCTGCAGTACGTTCAGAGTGATGGTGAGTGACGTTATCCACACCGGTTGTGGAGTAGGTTCAGAGTGATGGTGAGTGACGTTATCCACACCGGTTGTGCAGTACGTTCAGAGTGATGGTGAGTGACGTTACCCACACCGGTTGTGGAGTATGTTCAGAGTGATGGTGGGTGACGTTATTCACACCGGTTCTGGAGTACGTTCAATGTGATGGTGAGTGACGTTATCCACCTCGGTTTTGGAGAACGTTCAGAGTGATGGGTTGTGACGTTATCGATGTAGATTGTGGAGTACATTCAGAGTGATGGTGAGTGACGTTATCCACACCGGTTGTGGAGTACGTTTAGAGTGATGGTGAGTGAATTTATCCATATAGATTGTGGAGTACGTTCAGAGTCATGGTGAGTAACGTTACCCACAATGGCTGTGTAGTACGTTCAGAGTGATTGTGAGTGACGTTATCCACAACCGTTCTGCAGTACGTTCAGAGTGATGGTGAGTGACGTTATCCACACCGGTTATGGAGTACGTTCAGAGTGATGGTGAGTGATGTTATCCATGTAGACTGTGGAGTACGTTCAGAGTGATGGTGAGTGACGTTATCCACTCCGGTTGAGATGTACGTTCAGAGTGATGTGGTGTGACTATATCCATGTAGATTGTGGAGTACGTTTAGAGTGATGGTGAGTGACGTTACCAAAACCGCTTGTGCAGTACGTTCAGAGTGATGGTGAGTGACGATATCCACACCGGTTGTGGAGTAGGTTCAGAGTGATGGTGAGTGACGTTATCCAAACCGGTTGTGGAGTAGGTTCAGAGTGATGGTGAGTGACATTATCCACACCGGTTGTGCAGTACGTTCAGAGTGATGGTGAGTGACGTTATCCACACCGGTTGTGGAGTACGTTCAGAGTGGGGGTGAGTGACGTTATGCACACCGGTTCTGGAGCACCTTCAGAGTGATGGAGAGTGACGTTATCCACACCGGTTGTGGAGTACGTTGAGAGTGATGGGGAGTGACGTTATCCACACCGGCTGTGGAGTACGTTCAGAGTGATGGTGAGTGACGTTACCCACACCGGTTGTGGACTACGTTCAGAGTGATGTTGAGTGACGCTATCCATGTAGATTGTGGAGTACGTTCAGAGTGATGGTGAGTGACGTTATCCATGTAGATTGTGGAGTACGTTCAGAGTCATGGTGAGTGACGTTACCCACACTGGTTGTGCAGTACGTTCAGAGTGATGGTGAGTGACGTTACCCACACCGGTTGTGGACTACGTTCAGAGTGATGTTGAGTGACGCTATCCATGTAGATTGTGGAGTACGTTCAGAGTGATGGTGAGTGACGTTATCCATGTAGATTGTGGAGTACGTTCAGTGTGATGGTGAGTGAAGTTATCCGCACCGGTTGTGGAGTACGTTCAGAGTGATAGTGAGTGAAGTTATCCGCACCGGTTGTGGAGTACGTTCAGAGTGATGGTGAGTGACGTTATCCAAACCGGTTGTGGAGTACGTTCAGAGTGATGGTGAGTGAAGTAATCCGCAACAGTTGTGGAGTACGTTCAGAGTGATGGTGAGTGACGTTATTCACTCCGGTTGAAAGTACTTTCAGAGTGATGTGGTGTGACTATATCCATGTAGAATGTGGAGTATGTTTAGAGTGATGGTGAGTGACGTTACCAACACCGCTTGTGCAGTACGTTCAGAGTGATGCTGAGTGACGTTATCCACACCGGTTGTGCAGTACGTTCAGAGTGATGGTGAGTGACGTTACCCACACCGGTTGTGGAGTATGTTCAGAGTGATGGTGGGTGACGTTATTCACACCGGTTCTGGAGTACGTTCAATGTGATGGTGAGTGACGTTATCCACCTCGGTTTTGGAGAACGTTCAGAGTGATGGGTTGTGACGTTATTGATGTAGATTGTGGAGTACATTCAGAGTGATGGTGAGTGACGTTATCCACACCGGTTGTGGAGTACGTTTAGAGTGATGGTGAGTGATGTTATCCATGTAGATTGTGGAGTACGTTCAGAGTGATGGTGAGTGATGTTATCCATGTAGATTGTGGAGTACGTTGAGAGTGATGGTGAGTGACGTTACCCACAATGGCTGTGGAGTACGTTCAGAGTGATTGTGCGTGACGTTATCCACAACCGTTCTGCAGTACGTTCAGAGTGATGGTGAGTGACGTTACCCACAATGGCTGTGGAGTACGTTCAGAGTGATGGTGAGTGACGTTATCCACACCGGTTGTGGAGTACGTTCAGAGTGATGGTGAGTGACGTTATCCACACCGGTTGTCAGTACGTTCAGAGTGATGGTGAGTGACGTTACCCACACCGGTTGTGGACTACGTTCAGAGTGATGTTGAGTGACGCTATCCATGTAGATTGTGGAGTACGTTCAGAGTGATAGTGAGTGAAGTTATCCAAACCGGTTGTGGAGTACGTTCAGAGTGATAGTGAGTGAAGTTATCCGCACCGGTTGTGGAGTACGTTCAGAGTGATGGTGAGTGACGTTATCCAAACCGGTTGTGGAGTACGTTCAGAGTGATGGTGAGTGAAGTTGTCACACACTGGTTGTGGAGTACGTTCAGAGTGATTGTGAGTGACGTTATCCACAACCGTTCTGCAGTACGTTCAGAGTGATGGTGAGTGACGTTATCCACCCGGTTGTGGAGTAGGTTCAGAGTGATGGTGAGTGACGTTATCCACACCGGTTGTGCAGTACGTTCAGAGTGATGGTGAGTGACGTTACCCACACCGGTTGTGGAGTATGTTCAGAGTGATGGTGGGTGACGTTATTCACACCGGTTCTGGAGTACGTTCAATGTGATGGTGAGTGACGTTATCCACCTCGGTTTTGGAGAACGTTCAGAGTGATGGGTTGTGACGTTATCGATGTAGATTGTGGAGTACATTCAGAGTGATGGTGAGTGACGTTATCCACACCGGTTGTGGAGTACGTTTAGAGTGATGGTGAGTGAATTTATCCATATAGATTGTGGAGTACGTTCAGAGTGATGGTGAGTAACGTTACCCACAATGGCTGTGTAGTACGTTCAGAGTGATTGTGAGTGACGTTATCCACAACCGTTCTGCAGTACGTTGAGAGTGATGGTGAGTGACGTTACCCACAATGGCTGTGGAGTACGTTTAGAGTGATTGTGAGTGACGTTATCCACAACCGTTCTGCAGTACGTTCAGAGTGATGGTGAGTGACGTTATCCACACCGGTTATGGAGTACGTTCAGAGTGATGGTGAGTGATGTTAACCATGTAGACTGTGGAGTACGTTCAGAGTGATGGTGAGTGACGTTATCCACTCCGGTTGAGATGTACGTTCAGAGTGATGTGGTGTGACTATATCCATGTAGATTGTGGAGTACGTTTAGAGTGATGGTGAGTGACGTTACCAAAACCGCTTGTGCAGTACGTTCAGAGTGATGGTGAGTGACGATATCCACACCGGTTGTGGAGTAGGTTCAGAGTGATGGTGAGTGACGTTATCCAAACCGGTTGTGGAGTAGGTTCAGAGTGATGGTGAGTGACATTATCCACACCGGTTGTGCAGTACGTTCAGAGTGATGGTGAGTGACGTTACCCACACCGGTTGTGGAGTATGTTCAGAGTGATGGTGAGTGACGTTATCCACACCGGTTCTGGAGTACGTTTAATGTGATGGTGAGTGACGTTATCCACCTCGGTTTTGGAGAACGTTCAGAGTGATGGGTTGTGACGTTATCGATGTAGATTGTGGAGTAAATTCAGAGTGATGGTGAGTGACGTTATCCACACCGGTTGTGGAGTACGTTTAGAGTGATTGTGAGTGATGTTATCCACACCGGTTGTGGAGTACGTTCAGAGTGATGGTGAGTGACGTTATCCACACCGGTTGTGGAGTACGTTCAGAGTGATGGTGAGTGACGTTCCCCACAATGGTTGTGGAATACGTTCAGAGTGATGGTGAGTGATGTCATCCACCCTGTTGCGGAGTACGTTGAGAGTGATGGTGAGTGATGTTATCCACACCGGTTGTGGAGTACGTTCAGAGTGATGGTGAGTGACGTTATTCATGTAGATGTGGAGTACGTTCAGAGTGATGGTGAGTGATGTTATCCATGTAGATGTGGAGTACGTTCAGAGTGATGGTGAGTGACGTTACCCACACTGGTTGTGCAGTACGTTCAGAGTGATGGTCAGTGACGTTATCCGAACCGGTTGTGGAGTATGTTCAGAGTGATGGTGAGTTACGTTACCCACACCGGTTGTAGAGTACGTTCAGAGTGATGGTGAGTGAAGTTATCCGCACCGGTTGTGGAGTACGTTCAGAGTGATAGTAAGTGACGTTGCCCACACCGGTTGTGGAGTACGTTCAGAGTGATGGTGAGTGACGTTATCCACTCCGGTTGAGAAGTACTTTCAGAGTGATGTGGTGTGACTATATCCATGTAGATTGTGGAGTATGTTTAGAGTGATGGTGAGTGACGTTACCAACACCGCTTGTGCAGTACATTCAGAGTGATGGTGAGTGACGTTATCCACACCGGTTGTGGAGTACGTTTAGAGTGATGGTGAGTGATGTTATCCATGTAGATTGTGGAGTACGTTCAGAGTGATGGTGAGTGACGTTACCCACAATGGCTGTGGAGTACGTTCAGAGTGATTGTGAGTGACGTTATCCACAACCGTTCTGCAGTACGTTCAGAGTGATGGTGAGTGACGTTTTCCACACCGGTTGTCAGTACGTTCAGAGTGATGGTGAGTGACGTTATCCACACCGGTGGTGGAGTACGTTCAGAGTGGGGGTGAGTGACGTTATCCACACCGGTTCTGGAGTACGTTGAGAGTGATGGTGAGTGACGTTATCCACACCGGCTGTGGAGTACGTTCAGAGTGATGGTGAGTGATATTATCCATGTAGATGTGGAGTACGTTCAGAGTGATGGTGAGTTACGTTACCCACACCGGTTGTAGAGTACGTTCACTGTGATGGTGAGTGAAGTTATCCGCACCGGTTGTGGAGTACGTTCAGAGTGATAGTGAGTGACGTTTCCTACACCGGTTGTGGAGTACGTTCAGAGTGATGGTGAGTGATGTTATCCATGTAGACTGTGGAGTACGTTCAGAGTGATGGTGAGTGACGTTATCCACTCCGGTTGTGCAGTACGTTCAGAGTGATGGTGAGTGACGTTATCCACTCCGGTTGAGATGTACGTTCAGAGTGATGTGGTGTGACTATATCCATGTAGATTGTGGAGTACGTTTAGAGTGATGGTGAGTGACGTTACCAACACCGCTTGTGCAGTACGTTCAGAGTGATGGTGAGTGACGTTATCCACACCGGTTGTGGAGTAGGTTCAGAGTGATGGTGAGTGACGTTATCCAAACCGGTTGTGGAGTAAGTTCAGAGTGATGGTGAGTGACATTATCCACACCGGTTGTGCAGTACGTTCAGAGTGATGGTGAGTGACGTTACCCACACCGGTTGTGGAGTATGTTCAGAGTGATGGTGAGTGACGTTATCCACACCGGTTCTGGAGTACGTTCAATGTGATGGTGAGTGACGTTATCCACCTCGGTTTTGGAGAACGTTCAGAGTGATGGGTTGTGACGTTATCGATGTAGATTGTGGAGTAAATTCAGAGTGATGGTGAGTGACGTTATCCACACCGGTTGTGGAGTACTTTTAGAGTGATTGTGAGTGATGTTATCCACACCGGTTGTGGAGTACGTTCAGAGTGATGGTGAGTGACGTTACCCACAATGGTTGTGGAATACGTTCAGAGTGATGGTGAGTGACGTCATCCACCCAGTTGTGGAGTACGTTGAGAGTGATGGTGAGTGATGTTATCCACACCGGTTGTGGAGTACGTTCAGAGTGATGTTGAGTGACGTTATCCATGTAGATGTGGAGTACGTTCAGAGTAATGGTGAGTGATGTTATCCATGTAGATGTGGAGTACGTTCAGAGTGATGGTGAGTGATGTTATCCATGTAGATGTGGAGTACGTTCAGAGTGATGGTGAGTGACGTTACCCACACTGGTTGTGCAGTACGTTCAGAGTGATGGTGAGTGACGTTATCCGAACTGGTTGTGGAGTACGTTCAGAGTGATGGTGAGTGACGTTATCCACACCGGTTGTAGAGTACGTTCAGAGTGATGGTGAGTGAAGTTATCCGCACCGGTTGTGGAGTACGTTCAGAGTGATAGTAAGTGACGTTGCCCACACCGGTTGTGGAGTACGTTCAGAGTGATGGTGAGTGACGTTATCCACTCCGGTTGAGAAGTAGTTTCAGAGTGATGTGGTGTGACTATATCCATGTAGATTGTGGAGTACGTTTAGAGTGATGGTGAGTGACGTTACCAACACCGCTTGTGCAGTACGTTCAGAGTGATGCTGAGTGACGTTATCCACACCGGTTGTGGAGTACGTTCAGAGTGATTGTGAGTGACGTTATCCACAACCGTTCTGCAGTACGTTCAGAGTGATGGTGAGTGACGTTATCCACACCGGTTGTGGAGTAGGTTCAGAGTGATGGTGAGTGACGTTATCCACACCGGTTGTGCAGTACGTTCAGAGTGATGGTGAGTGACGTTACCCACACCGGTTGTGGAGTATGTTCAGAGTGATGGTGGGTGACGTTATTCACACCGGTTCTGGAGTACGTTCAATGTGATGGTGAGTGACGTTATCCACCTCGGTTTTGGAGAACGTTCAGAGTGATGGGTTGTGACGTTATCGATGTAGATTGTGGAGTACATTCAGAGTGATGGTGAGTGACGTTATCCACACCGGTTGTGGAGTACGTTTAGAGTGATGGTGAGTGAATTTATCCATATAGATTGTGGAGTACGTTCAGAGTCATGGTGAGTAACGTTACCCACAATGGCTGTGTAGTACGTTCAGAGTGATTGTGAGTGACGTTATCCACAACCGTTCTGCAGTACGTTCAGAGTGATGGTGAGTGACGTTATCCACACCGGTTATGGAGTACGTTCAGAGTGATGGTGAGTGATGTTATCCATGTAGACTGTGGAGTACGTTCAGAGTGATGGTGAGTGACGTTATCCACTCCGGTTGAGATGTACGTTCAGAGTGATGTGGTGTGACTATATCCATGTAGATTGTGGAGTACGTTTAGAGTGATGGTGAGTGACGTTACCAAAACCGCTTGTGCAGTACGTTCAGAGTGATGGTGAGTGACGATATCCACACCGGTTGTGGAGTAGGTTCAGAGTGATGGTGAGTGACGTTATCCAAACCGGTTGTGGAGTAGGTTCAGAGTGATGGTGAGTGACATTATCCACACCGGTTGTGCAGTACGTTCAGAGTGATGGTGAGTGACGTTACCCACACCGGTTGTGGAGTATGTTCAGAGTGATGGTGAGTGACGTTATCCACACCGGTTCTGGAGTACGTTCAATGTGATGGTGAGTGACGTTATCCACCTCGGTTTTGTAGAACGTTCAGAGTGATGGGTTGTGACGTTATCGATGTAGATTGTGGAGTAAATTCAGAGTGATGGTGAGTGACGTTACCCACACCGGTTGTGGAGTATGTTCAGAGTGATGGTGAGTGACGTTATCCACACCGGTTCTGGAGTACGTTCAATGTGATGGTGAGTGACGTTATCCACCTCGGTTTTGGAGAACGTTCAGAGTGATGGGTTGTGACGTTATCGATGTAGATTGTGGAGTAAATTCAGAGTGATGGTGAGTGACGTTATCCACACCGGTTGTGGAGTACTTTTAGAGTGATTGTGAGTGATGTTATCCACACCGGTTGTGGAGTACGTTCAGAGTGATGGTGAGTGACGTTACCCACAATGGTTGTGGAATACGTTCAGAGTGATGGTGAGTGACGTCATCCACCCAGTTGTGGAGTACGTTGAGAGTGATGGTGAGTGATGTTATCCACACCGGTTGTGGAGTACGTTCAGAGTGATGGTGAGTGACGTTATCCATGTAGATGTGGAGTACGTTCAGAGTGATGGTGAGTGATGTTATCCATGTAGATGTGGAGTACGTTCAGAGTGATGGTGAGTGATGTTATCCATGTAGATGTGGAGTACGTTCAGAGTGATGGTGAGTGACGTTACCCACACTGGTTGTGCAGTACGTTCAGAGTGATGGTGAGTGACGTTATCCGAACTGGTTGTGGAGTACGTTCAGAGTGATAGTAAGTGACGTTGCCCACACCGGTTGTGGAGTACGTTCAGAGTGATGGTGAGTGACGTTATCCACTCCGGTTGAGAAGTAGTTTCAGAGTGATGTGGTGTGACTATATCCATGTAGATTGTGGAGTACGTTTAGAGTGATGGTGAGTGACGTTACCAACACCGCTTGTGCAGTACGTTCAGAGTGATGCTGAGTGACGTTATCCACACCGGTTGTGGAGTACGTTCAGAGTGATTGTGAGTGACGTTATCCACAACCGTTCTGCAGTACGTTCAGAGTGATGGTGAGTGACGTTATCCACACCGGTTGTGGAGTAGGTTCAGAGTGATGGTGAGTGACGTTATCCACACCGGTTGTGCAGTACGTTCAGAGTGATGGTGAGTGACGTTACCCACACCGGTTGTGGAGTATGTTCAGAGTGATGGTGGGTGACGTTATCCACACCGGTTCTGGAGTACGTTCAATGTGATGGTGAGTGACGTTATCCACCTCGGTTTTGGAGAACGTTCAGAGTGATGGGTTGTGACGTTATCGATGTAGATTGTGGAGTAAATTCAGAGTGATGGTGAGTGACGTTATCCACACCGGTTGTGGAGTACTTTTAGAGTGATTGTGAGTGATGTTATCCACACCGGTTGTGGAGTACGTTCAGAGTGATGGTGAGTGACGTTACCCACAATGGTTGTGGAATACGTTCAGAGTGATGGTGAGTGACGTCATCCACCCAGTTGTGGAGTACGTTGAGAGTGATGGTGAGTGATGTTATCCACACCGGTTGTGGAGTACGTTCAGAGTGATGGTGAGTGACGTTATCCATGTAGATGTGGAGTACGTTCAGAGTGATGGTGAGTGATGTTATCCATGTAGATGTGGAGTACGTTCAGAGTGATGGTGAGTGATGTTATCCATGTAGATGTGGAGTACGTTCAGAGTGATGGTGAGTGACGTTACCCACACTGGTTGTGCAGTACGTTCAGAGTGATGGTGAGTTACGTTACCCACACCGGTTGTAGAGTACGTTCAGAGTGATGGTGAGTGACGTTACCCACACCGGTTGTAGAGTACGTTCAGAGTGATGGTGAGTGAAGTTATCCGCACCGGTTGTGGAGTACGTTCAGAGTGATAGTAAGTGACGTTGCCCACACCAGTTGTGGAGTACGTTCAGAGTGATGGTGAGTGACGTTATCCACTCCGGTTGAGAAGTAGTTTCAGAGTGATGTGGTGTGACTATATCCATGTAGATTGTGGAGTACGTTTAGAGTGATGGTGAGTGACGTTACCAACACCGCTTGTGCAGTACGTTCAGAGTGATGCTGAGTGACGTTATCCACACCGGTTGTGGAGTACGTTCAGAGTGATGGTGAGTGACGTTATCCACACCATTTCTGGAGTACGTTGAGAGTGATGGTGAGTGACGTTATCTACAGCGGTTGTGGAGTACGTTCAGAGTAATGGTGAGTGACGTTATCCACACCGATTGTGGAGTACGTTCAGAGTGATGGTGAGCGACGTTATCCATGTAGATTGTGGAGTACGTTCAGAGTGATGGTGAGTGACGTTACCCACACCGGTTGTGGAGTACGTTCAGAGTGATGGTGAGTGACGTTATCCACACCGGTTGTGGAGTAGGTTCAGAGTGATGGTGAGTGACGTTATCCACACCGGTTGTGCAGTACGTTCAGAGTGATGGTGAGTGACGTTACCCACACCGGTTGTGGAGTATGTTCAGAGTGATGGTGGGTGACGTTATCCACACCGGTTCTGGAGTACGTTCAATGTGATGGTGAGTGACGTTATCCACCTTGGTTTTGGAGAACGTTCAGAGTGATGGGTTGTGACGTTATCCACACCGGTTGTGGAGTACGTTTAGAGTGATTGTGAGTGATGTTATCCATGTAGATTGTGGAGTACGTTCAGAGTGATGGTGAGTGACGTTACCCACAACCGTTCTGCAGTACGTTCAGAGTGATGGTGAGTGACGTTTTCCACACTGGTTGTCAGTACGTTTAGAGTGATGGTGAGTGACGTTATCCACACCGGTTGTGGAGTACGTTCAGAGTGATGGTGAGTGACGTTATCCACACCGGTTCTGGAGTACGTTCAGAGTGATGGTGAGTGACGTTACCCACACCGGTTGTGGAGTATGTTCAGAGTGATGGTGGGTGACGTTATCCACACCGGTTCTGGAGTACGTTCAATGTGATGGTGAGTGACGTTATCCACCTTGGTTTTGGAGAACGTTCAGAGTGATGGGTTGTGACGTTATCCACACCGGTTGTGGAGTACGTTTAGAGTGATTGTGAGTGACGTCATCCACCCAGTTGTGGAGTACATTCAGAGTGATGGTGAGTGACGTTACCCACAACCGTTCTGCAGTACGTTCAGAGTGATGGTGAGTGACGTTACCCACACCGGTTGTGGAGTATGTTCAGAGTGATGGTGGGTGACGTTATCCACACCGGTTCTGGAGTACGTTCAATGTGATGGTGAGTGACGTTATCCACCTTGGTTTTGGAGAACGTTCAGAGTGATGGGTTGTGACGTTATCCACACCGGTTGTGGAGTACGTTTAGAGTGATTGTGAGTGATGTTATCCATGTAGATTGTGGAGTACGTTCAGAGTGATGGTGAGTGACGTTACCCACAACCGTTCTGCAGTACGTTCAGAGTGATGGTGAGTGACGTTTTCCACACTGGTTGTCAGTACGTTTAGAGTGATGGTGAGTGACGTTATCCACACCGGTTGTGGAGTACGTTCAGAGTGATGGTGAGTGACGTTATCCACACCGGTTCTGGAGTACGTTCAGAGTGATGGAGAATGACGTTATCCACACCGGTTGTGCAGTACGTTCAGAGTGATGGTGAGTGACGTTACCCATCCCGGTTTTGGAGAACATTCAGAATGATGCGGTGTGACGTTATCCATGTAGATTGTGGAGTACGTTCAGAGTGATGGTGAGTGACGTTACCCACACCGGTTGTGGAGTACGTTTAGAGTGATGGTGAGTGATGTTATCCATGTAGACTGTGGAGTACGTTCAGAGTGATGGTGAGTGACGTTATCCACTCCGGTTGAGAAGTACGTTCAGAGTGATGTGGTGTGACTATATCCATGTAGATTGTGGAGTACGTTCAGAGTGATGGTGAGTGACGTTACCCACACCGGTTGTGGACTACGTTCAGAGTGATGTTGAGTGACGCTATCCATGTAGATTGAGGAGTACGTTCAGAGTGATGGTGAGTGACGTTATCCATGTAGATTGTGGAGTACGTTCAGAGTGATGGTGAGTGACGTTACCCACACTGGTTGTGCAGTACGTTCAGTGTGATGGTGAGTGAAGTTATCCGCACCGGTTGTGGAGTACGTTCAGAGTGATAGTGAGTGAAGTTATCCGCACCGGTTGTGGAGTACGTTCAGAGTGATGGTGAGTGACGTTATCCAAACCGGTTGTGGAGTACGTTCAGAGTGATGGTGAGTGAAGTTATCCGCAACAGTTGTGGAGTACGTTCAGAGTGATGGTGAGTGACGTTATCCACTCCGGTTGAGAAGTACTTTCAGATTTATGTGGTGTGACTATATCCATGTAGATTGTGGAGTATGTTTAGAGTGATGGTGAGTGACGTTACCAACACCGCTTGTGCAGTACGTTCAGAGTGATGCTGAGTGACGTTATCCACACCGGTTGTGCAGTACGTTCAGAGTGATGGTGAGTGACGTTACCCACACCGGTTGTGGAGTATGTTCAGAGTGATGGTGGGTGACGTTATTCACACCGGTTCTGGAGTACGTTCAATGTGATGGTGAGTGACGTTATCCACCTCGGTTTTGGAGAACGTTCAGAGTGATGGGTTGTGAAGTTATCGATGTAGATTGTGGAGTACATTCAGAGTGATGGTGAGTGACGTTATCCACACCGGTTGTGGAGTACGTTTAGAGTGATGGTGAGTGAATTTATCCATATAGATTGTGGAGTACGTTCAGAGTGATGGTGAGTAACGTTACCCACAATGGCTGTGTAGTACGTTCAGAGTGATTGTGAGTGACGTTATCCACAACCGTTCTGCAGTACGTTGAGAGTGATGGTGAGTGACGTTACCCACAATGGCTGTGGAGTACGTTTAGAGTGATTGTGAGTGACGTTATCCACAACCGTTCTGCAGTACGTTCAGAGTGATGGTGAGTGACGTTATCCACACCGGTTATGGAGTACGTTCAGAGTGATGGTGAGTGATGTTATCCATGTAGACTGTGGAGTACGTTCAGAGTGATGGTGAGTGACGTTATCCACTCCGGTTGAGATGTACGTTCAGAGTGATGTGGTGTGACTATATCCATGTAGATTGTGGAGTACGTTTAGAGTGATGGTGAGTGACGTTACCAAAACCGCTTGTGCAGTACGTTCAGAGTGATGGTGAGTGACGATATCCACACCGGTTGTGGAGTAGGTTCAGAGTGATGGTGAGTGACGTTATCCAAACCGGTTGTGGAGTAGGTTCAGAGTGATGGTGAGTGACATTATCCACACCGGTTGTGGAGTATGTTCAGAGTGATGGTGAGTGACGTTATCCACACCGGTTCTGGAGTACGTTTAATGTGATGGTGAGTGACGTTATCCACCTCGGTTTTGGAGAACGTTCAGAGTGATGGGTTGTGACGTTATCGATGTAGATTGTGGAGTAAATTCAGAGTGATGGTGAGTGACGTTATCCACACCGGTTGTGGAGTACGTTTAGAGTGATTGTGAGTGATGTTATCCACACCGGTTGTGGAGTACGTTCAGAGTGATGGTGAGTGACGTTATCCACACCGGTTGTGGAGTACGTTCAGAGTGATGGTGAGTGACGTTCCCCACAATGGTTGTGGAATACGTTCAGAGTGATGGTGAGTGATGTCATCCACCCAGTTGCGGAGTACGTTGAGAGTGATGGTGAGTGATGTTATCCACACCGGTTGTGGAGTACGTTCAGAGTGATGGTGAGTGACGTTATTCATGTAGATGTGGAGTACGTTCAGAGTGATGGTGAGTGATGTTATCCATGTAGATGTGGAGTACGTTCAGAGTGATGGTGAGTGATGTTATCCATGTAGATATGGAGTACGTTCAGAGTGATGGTGAGTGACGTTACCCACACTGGTTGTGCAGTACGTTCAGAGTGATGGTCAGTGACGTTATCCGAACCGGTTGTGGAGTACGTTCAGAGTGATGGTGAGTTACATTACCCACACCGGTTGTAGAGTACGTTCAGAGTGATGGTGAGTGAAGTTATCCGCTCCGGTTGTGCAGTAAGTTCAGAGTGATAGTAAGTGACGTTGCCCACACCGGTTGTGGAGTACGTTCAGAGTGATGGTGAGTGACGTTATCCACTCCGGTTGAGAAGTACTTTCAGAGTGATGTGGTGTGACTATATCCATGTAGATTGTGGAGTATGTTTAGAGTGATGGTGAGTGACGTTACCAACACCGCTTGTGCAGTACGTTCAGAGTGATGCTGAGTGACGTTATCCACACCGGTTGTGGAGTACGTTTAGAGTGATGGTGAGTGATGTTATCCATGTAGATTGTGGAGTACGTTCAGAGTGATGGTGAGTGACGTTATCCACAACCGTTCTGCAGTACGTTCAGAGTGATGGTGAGTGACGTTTTCCACACCGGTTGTCAGTACGTTCAGAGTGATGGTGAGTGACGTTATCCACACCGGTGGTGGAGTACGTTCAGAGTGGGGGTGAGTGACGTTATCCACACCGGTTCTGGAGTACGTTGAGAGTGATGGTGAGTGACGTTATCCACACCGGTTGTCAGTACGTTCAGAGTGATGGTGAGTGACGTTATCCACACCGGCTGTGGAGTACGTTCAGAGTGATGGTGAGTGACGTTACCCACACCGGTTGTGGAGTACGTTCAGAGTGATGGTGAGTGATGTTATCCATGTAGATGTGGAGTACGTTCAGAGTGATGGTGAGTGACGTTACCCACACTGGTTGTGCAGTACATTCAGAGTGATGGTGAGTTACGTTACCCACACCGGTTGTAGAGTACGTTCACAGTGATGGTGAGTGAAGTTATCCGCACCGGTTGTGGAGTACGTTCAGAGTGATAGTGAGTGACGTTTCCTACACCGGTTGTGGAGTACGTTTAGAGTGATGGTGAGTGATGTTATCCATGTAGACTGTGGAGTACGTTCAGAGTGATGGTGAGTGACGTTATCCACTCCGGTTGAGATGTACGTTCAGAGTGATGTGGTGTGACTATATCCATGTAGATTGTGGAGTACGTTTAGAGTGATGGTGAGTGACGTTACCAACACCGCTTGTGCAGTACGTTCAGAGTGATGGTGAGTGACGTTATCCACACCGGTTGTGGAGTAGGTTCAGAGTGATGGTGAGTGACGTTATCCAAACCGGTTGTGGAGTAAGTTCAGAGTGATGGTGAGTGACATTATCCACACCGGTTGTGCAGTACGTTCAGAGTGATGGTGAGTGACGTTACCCACACCGGTTGTGGAGTATGTTCAGAGTGATGGTGAGTGACGTTATCCACACCGGTTCTGGAGTACGTTCAATGTGATGGTGAGTGACGTTATCCACCTCGGTTTTGGAGAACGTTCAGAGTGATGGGTTGTGACGTTATCGATGTAGATTGTGGAGTAAATTCAGAGTGATGGTGAGTGACGTTATCCACACCGGTTGTGGAGTACTTTTAGAGTGATTGTGAGTGATGTTATCCACACCGGTTGTGGAGTACGTTCAGAGTGATGGTGAGTGACGTCATCCACACCGGTGGTGGAGTACGTTCAGAGTGGGGGTGAGTGACGTTATCCACACCGGTTCTGGAGTACGTTGAGAGTGATGGTGAGTGACGTTATCCACACCGGTTGTCAGTACGTTCAGAGTGATGGTGAGTGACGTTATCCACACCGGCTGTGGAGTACGTTCAGAGTGATGGTGAGTGACGTTACCCACACCGGTTGTGGAGTACGTTCAGAGTGATGGTGAGTGACGTTACCCACACCGGTTGTGGAGTACGTTCAGAGTGATGGTGAGTGATGTTATCCATGTAGATGTGGAGTACGTTCAGAGTGATGGTGAGTGACGTTACCCACACTGGTTGTGCAGTACATTCAGAGTGATGGAGAGTGACGTTATCCAAACCGGTTGTGGAGTAGGTTGAGAGTGATGGTGAGTTACGTTACCCACACCGGTTGTAGAGTACGTTCACAGTGATGGTGAGTGAAGTTATCCGCACCGGTTGTGGAGTACGTTCAGAGTGATAGTGAGTGACGTTTCCTACACCGGTTGTGGAGTACGTTTAGAGTGATGGTGAGTGATGTTATCCATGTCGACTGTGGAGTACGTTCAGAGTGATGGTGAGTGACGTTATCCACTCCGGTTGAGATGTACGTTCAGAGTGATGTGGTGTGACTATATCCATGTAGATTGTGGAGTACGTTTAGAGTGATGGTGAGTGACGTTACCCACACCGGTTGTAGAGTACGTTCACAGTGATGGTGAGTGAAGTTATCCGCACCGGTTGTGGAGTACGTTCAGAGTGATAGTGAGTGACGTTTCCTACACCGGTTGTGGAGTACGTTTAGAGTGATGGTGAGTGATGTTATCCATGTAGACTGTGGAGTACGTTCAGAGTGATGGTGAGTGACGTTATCCACTCCGGTTGAGATGTACGTTCAGAGTGATGTGGTGTGACTATATCCATGTAGATTGTGGAGTACGTTTAGAGTGATGGTGAGTGACGTTACCAACACCGCTTGTGCAGTACGTTCAGAGTGATGGTGAGTGACGTTATCCACACCGGTTGTGGAGTAGGTTCAGAGTGATGGTGAGTGACGTTATCCAAACCGGTTGTGGAGTAAGTTCAGAGTGATGGTGAGTGACATTATCCACACCGGTTGTGCAGTACGTTCAGAGTGATGGTGAGTGACGTTACCCACACCGGTTGTGGAGTATGTTCAGAGTGATGGTGAGTGACGTTATCCACACCGGTTCTGGAGTACGTTCAATGTGATGGTGAGTGACGTTATCCACCTCGGTTTTGGAGAACGTTCAGAGTGATGGGTTGTGACGTTATCGATGTAGATTGTGGAGTAAATTCAGAGTGATGGTGAGTGACGTTATCCACACCGGTTGTGGAGTACTTTTAGAGTGATTGTGAGTGATGTTATCCACACCGGTTGTGGAGTACGTTCAGAGTGATGGTGAGTGACGTTACCCACAATGGTTGTGGAATACGTTCAGAGTGATGGTGAGTGACGTCATCCACCCAGTTGTGGAGTACGTTGAGAGTGATGGTGAGTGATGTTATCCACACCGGTTGTGGAGTACGTTCAGAGTGATGGTGAGTGATGTTATCCATGTAGATGTGGAGTACGTTCAGAGTGATGGTGAGTGATGTTATCCATGTAGATGTGGAGTACGTTCAGAGTGATGGTGAGTGACGTTACCCACACCGGTTGTAGAGTACGTTCAGAGTGATGGTGAGTGAAGTTATCCGCACCGGTTGTGGAGTACGTTCAGAGTGATAGTAAGTGACGTTGCCCACACCGGTTGTGGAGTACGTTCAGAGTGATGGTGAGTGACGTTATCCACTCCGGTTGAGAAGTAGTTTCAGAGTGATGTGGTGTGACTATATCCATGTAGATTGTGGAGTACGTTTAGAGTGATGGTGAGTGACGTTACCAACACCGCTTGTGCAGTACGTTCAGAGTGATGCTGTGTGACGTTATCCACACCGGTTGTGCAGTACGTTCAGAGTGATGGTGAGTGACGTTACCCACACCGGTTGTGGAGTATGTTCAGAGTGATGGTGGGTGACGTTATTCACACGGTTCTGGAGTACGTTCAATGTGATGGTGAGTGACGTGATCCACCTCGGTTTTGGAGAACGTTTAGAGTGATGGGTTGTGACGTTATCGATGTAGATTGTGGAGTACATTCAGAGTGATGGTGAGTGACGTTATCCACACCGGTTGTAGAGTACGTTCAGAGTGATGGTGAGTGAAGTTATCCGCACCGGTTGTGGAGTACGTTCAGAGTGATAGTGAGTGAAGTTATCCGCACCGGTTGTGGAGTACGTTCAGAGTGATTGTGAGTGACGTTATCCACAACCGTTCTGCAGTACGTTCAGAGTGATGGTGAGTGACGTTATCCACACCGGTTGTGGAGTAGGTTCAGAGTGATGGTGAGTGACGTTATCCACAGCGGTTGTGCAGTACGTTCAGAGTGATGGTGAGTGACGTTACCCACACCGGTTGTGGAGCATGTTCAGAGTGATGGTGGGTGACGTTATTCACACCGGTTCTGGAGTACGTTCAATGTGATGGTGAGTGACGTTATCCACCTCGGTTTTGGAGAACGTTCAGAGTGATGGGTTGTGACGTTATCGATGTAGATTGTGGAGTACATTCAGAGTGATGGTGAGTGGCGTTATCCACACCGGTTGTGGAGTACGTTTAGAGTGATGGTGAGTGATGTTATCCATGTAGATTGTGGAGTACGTTCAGAGTGATGGTGAGTGACGTTACCCACAAAGGCTGTGGAATACGTTCAGAGTGATTGTGAGTGACGTTATCCACAACCGTTCTGCAGTACGTTCAGAGTGATGGTGAGTGACGTTACCCACAATGGCTGTAGAGTACGTTCAGAGTGATTGTGAGTGACGTTATCCACAACCGTTCTGCAGTACGTTCAGAGTGATGGTGAGTGACGTTATCCTCACAGGTTGTGGAGTACGTTCAGAGTGATGGTGAGTGACGTTATCCACACCGGTTGTCAGTACGTTCAGAGTGATGGTGAGTGTTGTTATCCATGTAGACTGTGGAGTACGTTCAGAGTGATGGTGAGTGACGTTATCCACTCCGGTTGAGATGTACGTTCAGAGTGATGTGGTGTGACTATATCCATGTAGATTGTGGAGTACGTTTAGAGTGATGGTGAGTGACGTTACCAAAACCGCTTGTGCAGTACGTTCAGAGTGATGGTGAGTGACGTTATCCACACCGGTTGTGGAGTAGGTTCAGAGTGATGGTGAGTGACGTTATCCAAACCGGTTGTGGAGTACGTTCAGAGTGATGGTGAGTGACGTTACCCACAATGGTTGTGGAGTACGTTCAGAGTGATGGTGAGTGACGTCATCCACCCAGTTGTGGAGTACATTGAGAGTGATGGTGAGTGATGTTATCCACACCGGTTGTGGAGTACGTTCAGAGTGATGGTGAGTGACGTTATCCATGTAGATGTGGAGTACGTTCAGAGTGATGGTGAGTGATGTTATCCATGTAGATGTGGAGTACGTTCAGAGTGATGGTGAGTGATGTTATCCATGTAGATGTGGAGTACGTTCAGAGTGATGGTGAGTGACATTACCCACTCTGGTTGTGCAGTACGTTCAGAGTGATGGTGAGTGACGTTATCCAAACCGGTTGTGGAGTACGTTCAGAGTGATGGTGAGTTACGTTGCCCACACCGGTTGTAGAGTACGTTCAGAGTGATGGTGAGTGAAGTTATCCGCACCGGTTGTGTAGTACGTTCAGAGTGATTGTGAGTGACGTTATCCACAACCGTTCTGCAGTACGTTGAGAGTGATGGTGAGTGACGTTACCCACAATGGCTGTGGAGTACGTTTAGAGTGATTGTGAGTGACGTTATCCACAACCGTTCTGCAGTACGTTCAGAGTGATGGTGAGTGACGTTATCCACACCGGTTATGGAGTACGTTCAGAGTGATGGTGAGTGATGTTATCCATGTAGACTGTGGAGTACGTTCAGAGTGATGGTGAGTGACGTTATCCACTCCGGTTGAGATGTACGTTCAGAGTGATGTGGTGTGACTATATCCATGTAGATTGTGGAGTACGTTTAGAGTGATGGTGAGTGACGTTACCAAAACCGCTTGTGCAGTACGTTCAGAGTGATGGTGAGTGACGATATCCACACCGGTTGTGGAGTAGGTTCAGAGTGATGGTGAGTGACGTTATCCAAACCGGTTGTGGAGTAGGTTCAGAGTGATGGTGAGTGACATTATCCACACCGGTTGTGGAGTATGTTCAGAGTGATGGTGAGTGACGTTATCCACACCGGTTCTGGAGTACGTTTAATGTGATGGTGAGTGACGTTATCCACCTCGGTTTTGGAGAACGTTCAGAGTGATGGGTTGTGACGTTATCGATGTAGATTGTGGAGTAAATTCAGAGTGATGGTGAGTGACGTTATCCACACCGGTTGTGGAGTACGTTTAGAGTGATTGTGAGTGATGTTATCCACATCGGTTGTGGAGTACGTTCAGAGTGATGGTGAGTGACGTTATCCACACCGGTTGTGGAGTACGTTCAGAGTGATGGTGAGTGACGTTCCCCACAATGGTTGTGGAATACGTTCAGAGTGATGGTGAGTGATGTCATCCACCCAGTTGCGGAGTACGTTGAGAGTGATGGTGAGTGATGTTATCCACACCGGTTGTGGAGTACGTTCAGAGTGATGGTGAGTGACGTTATTCATGTAGATGTGGAGTACGTTCAGAGTGATGGTGAGTGATGTTATCCATGTAGATGTGGAGTACGTTCAGAGTGATGGTGAGTGATGTTATCCATGTAGATATGGAGTACGTTCAGAGTGATGGTGAGTGACGTTACCCACACTGGTTGTGCAGTACGTTCAGAGTGATGGTCAGTGACGTTATCCGAACCGGTTGTGGAGTACGTTCAGAGTGATGGTGAGTTACATTACCCACACCGGTTGTAGAGTACGTTCAGAGTGATGGTGAGTGAAGTTATCCGCTCCGGTTGTGCAGTAAGTTCAGAGTGATAGTAAGTGACGTTGCCCACACCGGTTGTGGAGTACGTTCAGAGTGATGGTGAGTGACGTTATCCACTCCGGTTGAGAAGTACTTTCAGAGTGATGTGGTGTGACTATATCCATGTAGATTGTGGAGTATGTTTAGAGTGATGGTGAGTGACGTTACCAACACCGCTTGTGCAGTACGTTCAGAGTGATGCTGAGTGACGTTATCCACACCGGTTGTGGAGTACGTTTAGAGTGATGGTGAGTGATGTTATCCATGTAGATTGTGGAGTACGTTCAGAGTGATGGTGAGTGACGTTATCCACAACCGTTCTGCAGTACGTTCAGAGTGATGGTGAGTGACGTTTTCCACACCGGTTGTCAGTACGTTCAGAGTGATGGTGAGTGACGTTATCCACACCGGTGGTGGAGTACGTTCAGAGTGGGGGTGAGTGACGTTATCCACACCGGTTCTGGAGTACGTTGAGAGTGATGGTGAGTGACGTTATCCACACCGGTTGTCAGTACGTTCAGAGTGATGGTGAGTGACGTTATCCACACCGGCTGTGGAGTACGTTCAGAGTGATGGTGAGTGACGTTACCCACACCGGTTGTGGAGTACGTTCAGAGTGATGGTGAGTGATGTTATCCATGTAGATGTGGAGTACGTTCAGAGTGATGGTGAGTGACGTTACCCACACTGGTTGTGCAGTACATTCAGAGTGATGGTGAGTTACGTTACCCACACCGGTTGTAGAGTACGTTCACAGTGATGGTGAGTGAAGTTATCCGCACCGGTTGTGGAGTACGTTCAGAGTGATAGTGAGTGACGTTTCCTACACCGGTTGTGGAGTACGTTTAGAGTGATGGTGAGTGATGTTATCCATGTAGACTGTGGAGTACGTTCAGAGTGATGGTGAGTGACGTTATCCACTCCGGTTGAGATGTACGTTCAGAGTGATGTGGTGTGACTATATCCATGTAGATTGTGGAGTACGTTTAGAGTGATGGTGAGTGACGTTACCAACACCGCTTGTGCAGTACGTTCAGAGTGATGGTGAGTGACGTTATCCACACCGGTTGTGGAGTAGGTTCAGAGTGATGGTGAGTGACGTTATCCAAACCGGTTGTGGAGTAAGTTCAGAGTGATGGTGAGTGACATTATCCACACCGGTTGTGCAGTACGTTCAGAGTGATGGTGAGTGACGTTACCCACACCGGTTGTGGAGTATGTTCAGAGTGATGGTGAGTGACGTTATCCACACCGGTTCTGGAGTACGTTCAATGTGATGGTGAGTGACGTTATCCACCTCGGTTTTGGAGAACGTTCAGAGTGATGGGTTGTGACGTTATCGATGTAGATTGTGGAGTAAATTCAGAGTGATGGTGAGTGACGTTATCCACACCGGTTGTGGAGTACTTTTAGAGTGATTGTGAGTGATGTTATCCACACCGGTTGTGGAGTACGTTCAGAGTGATGGTGAGTGACGTCATCCACACCGGTGGTGGAGTACGTTCAGAGTGGGGGTGAGTGACGTTATCCACACCGGTTCTGGAGTACGTTGAGAGTGATGGTGAGTGACGTTATCCACACCGGTTGTCAGTACGTTCAGAGTGATGGTGAGTGACGTTATCCACACCGGCTGTGGAGTACGTTCAGAGTGATGGTGAGTGACGTTACCCACACCGGTTGTGGAGTACGTTCAGAGTGATGGTGAGTGACGTTACCCACACGGTTGTGGAGTACGTTCAGAGTGATGGTGAGTGATGTTATCCATGTAGATGTGGAGTACGTTCAGAGTGATGGTGAGTGACGTTACCCACACTGGTTGTGCAGTACATTCAGAGTGATGGAGAGTGACGTTATCCAAACCGGTTGTGGAGTAGGTTGAGAGTGATGGTGAGTTACGTTACCCACACCGGTTGTAGAGTACGTTCACAGTGATGGTGAGTGAAGTTATCCGCACCGGTTGTGGAGTACGTTCAGAGTGATAGTGAGTGACGTTTCCTACACCGGTTGTGGAGTACGTTTAGAGTGATGGTGAGTGATGTTATCCATGTAGACTGTGGAGTACGTTCAGAGTGATGGTGAGTGACGTTATCCACTCCGGTTGAGATGTACGTTCAGAGTGATGTGGTGTGACTATATCCATGTAGATTGTGGAGTACGTTTAGAGTGATGGTGAGTGACGTTACCCACACCGGTTGTAGAGTACGTTCACAGTGATGGTGAGTGAAGTTATCCGCACCGGTTGTGGAGTACGTTCAGAGTGATAGTGAGTGACGTTTCCTACACCGGTTGTGGAGTACGTTTAGAGTGATGGTGAGTGATGTTATCCATGTAGACTGTGGAGTACGTTCAGAGTGATGGTGAGTGACGTTATCCACTCCGGTTGAGATGTACGTTCAGAGTGATGTGGTGTGACTATATCCATGTAGATTGTGGAGTACGTTTAGAGTGATGGTGAGTGACGTTACCAACACCGCTTGTGCAGTACGTTCAGAGTGATGGTGAGTGACGTTATCCACACCGGTTGTGGAGTAGGTTCAGAGTGATGGTGAGTGACGTTATCCAAACCGGTTGTGGAGTAAGTTCAGAGTGATGGTGAGTGACATTATCCACACCGGTTGTGCAGTACGTTCAGAGTGATGGTGAGTGACGTTACCCACACCGGTTGTGGAGTATGTTCAGAGTGATGGTGAGTGACGTTATCCACACCGGTTCTGGAGTACGTTCAATGTGATGGTGAGTGACGTTATCCACCTCGGTTTTGGAGAACGTTCAGAGTGATGGGTTGTGACGTTATCGATGTAGATTGTGGAGTAAATTCAGAGTGATGGTGAGTGACGTTATCCACACCGGTTGTGGAGTACTTTTAGAGTGATTGTGAGTGATGTTATCCACACCGGTTGTGGAGTACGTTCAGAGTGATGGTGAGTGACGTTACCCACAATGGTTGTGGAATACGTTCAGAGTGATGGTGAGTGACGTCATCCACCCAGTTGTGGAGTACGTTGAGAGTGATGGTGAGTGATGTTATCCACACCGGTTGTGGAGTACGTTCAGAGTGATGGTGAGTGATGTTATCCATGTAGATGTGGAGTACGTTCAGAGTGATGGTGAGTGATGTTATCCATGTAGATGTGGAGTACGTTCAGAGTGATGGTGAGTGACGTTACCCACACCGGTTGTAGAGTACGTTCAGAGTGATGGTGAGTGAAGTTATCCGCACCGGTTGTGGAGTACGTTCAGAGTGATAGTAAGTGACGTTGCCCACACCGGTTGTGGAGTACGTTCAGAGTGATGGTGAGTGACGTTATCCACTCCGGTTGAGAAGTAGTTTCAGAGTGATGTGGTGTGACTATATCCATGTAGATTGTGGAGTACGTTTAGAGTGATGGTGAGTGACGTTACCAACACCGCTTGTGCAGTACGTTCAGAGTGATGCTGTGTGACGTTATCCACACCGGTTGTGCAGTACGTTCAGAGTGATGGTGAGTGACGTTACCCACACCGGTTGTGGAGTATGTTCAGAGTGATGGTGGGTGACGTTATTCACACCGGTTCTGGAGTACGTTCAATGTGATGGTGAGTGACGTGATCCACCTCGGTTTTGGAGAACGTTTAGAGTGATGGGTTGTGACGTTATCGATGTAGATTGTGGAGTACATTCAGAGTGATGGTGAGTGACGTTATCCACACCGGTTGTAGAGTACGTTCAGAGTGATGGTGAGTGAAGTTATCCGCACCGGTTGTGGAGTACGTTCAGAGTGATAGTGAGTGAAGTTATCCGCACCGGTTGTGGAGTACGTTCAGAGTGATTGTGAGTGACGTTATCCACAACCGTTCTGCAGTACGTTCAGAGTGATGGTGAGTGACGTTATCCACACCGGTTGTGGAGTAGGTTCAGAGTGATGGTGAGTGACGTTATCCACAGCGGTTGTGCAGTACGTTCAGAGTGATGGTGAGTGACGTTACCCACACCGGTTGTGGAGCATGTTCAGAGTGATGGTGGGTGACGTTATTCACACCGGTTCTGGAGTACGTTCAATGTGATGGTGAGTGACGTTATCCACCTCGGTTTTGGAGAACGTTCAGAGTGATGGGTTGTGACGTTATCGATGTAGATTGTGGAGTACATTCAGAGTGATGGTGAGTGGCGTTATCCACACCGGTTGTGGAGTACGTTTAGAGTGATGGTGAGTGATGTTATCCATGTAGATTGTGGAGTACGTTCAGAGTGATGGTGAGTGACGTTACCCACAAAGGCTGTGGAATACGTTCAGAGTGATTGTGAGTGACGTTATCCACAACCGTTCTGCAGTACGTTCAGAGTGATGGTGAGTGACGTTACCCACAATGGCTGTAGAGTACGTTCAGAGTGATTGTGAGTGACGTTATCCACAACCGTTCTGCAGTACGTTCAGAGTGATGGTGAGTGACGTTATCCTCACAGGTTGTGGAGTACGTTCAGAGTGATGGTGAGTGACGTTATCCACACCGGTTGTCAGTACGTTCAGAGTGATGGTGAGTGTTGTTATCCATGTAGACTGTGGAGTACGTTCAGAGTGATGGTGAGTGACGTTATCCACTCCGGTTGAGATGTACGTTCAGAGTGATGTGGTGTGACTATATCCATGTAGATTGTGGAGTACGTTTAGAGTGATGGTGAGTGACGTTACCAAAACCGCTTGTGCAGTACGTTCAGAGTGATGGTGAGTGACGTTATCCACACCGGTTGTGGAGTAGGTTCAGAGTGATGGTGAGTGACGTTATCCAAACCGGTTGTGGAGTACGTTCAGAGTGATGGTGAGTGACGTTACCCACAATGGTTGTGGAGTACGTTCAGAGTGATGGTGAGTGACGTCATCCACCCAGTTGTGGAGTACATTGAGAGTGATGGTGAGTGATGTTATCCACACCGGTTGTGGAGTACGTTCAGAGTGATGGTGAGTGACGTTATCCATGTAGATGTGGAGTACGTTCAGAGTGATGGTGAGTGATGTTATCCATGTAGATGTGGAGTACGTTCAGAGTGATGGTGAGTGATGTTATCCATGTAGATGTGGAGTACGTTCAGAGTGATGGTGAGTGACATTACCCACTCTGGTTGTGCAGTACGTTCAGAGTGATGGTGAGTGACGTTATCCAAACCGGTTGTGGAGTACGTTCAGAGTGATGGTGAGTTACGTTGCCCACACCGGTTGTAGAGTACGTTCAGAGTGATGGTGAGTGAAGTTATCCGCACCGGTTGTGGAGTACGTTCAGAGTGATAGTGAGTGACTTTGCCCACACTGGTTGTGGAGTACGTTTAGAGTGATGGTGAGTAATGTTATCGATGTAGACTGTGGAGTACGTTCAGAGTGATGGTGAGTGACGTTATCCACACCGGTTGTGGAGTAGGTTCAGAGTGATGGTGAGTGACGTTATCCACACCGGTTGTGCAGTACGTTCAGAGTGATGGTGAGTGACGTTACCCACACCGGTTGTGGAGTATGTTCAGTGTGATGGTGGGTGACGTTATTCACACCGGTTCTGGAGTACGTTCAATGTGATGGTGAGTGACGTTATCCACCTCGGTTTTGGAGAACGTTCAGAGTGATGGGTTGTGACGTTATCGATGTAGATTGTGGAGTACATTCAGAGTGATGGTGAGTGACGTTTTCCACACTGGTTGTCAGTACGTTTAGAGTGATGGTGAGTGACGTTATCCACACCGGTTCTGGAGTACGTTCAGAGTGATGGAGAATGACGTTATCCACACCGGTTGTGCAGTACGTTTAGAGTGATGGTGAGTGACGTTACCCATCCCGGTTTTGGAGAACGTTCAGAATGATGCGGTGTGACGTTATCCATGTAGATTGTGGAGTACGTTCAGAGTGATGGTGAGTGACGTTACCCACACCGGTTGTGGAGTACGTTTAGAGTGATGGTGAGTGATGTTATCCATGTAGACTGTGGAGTACGTTCAGAGTGATGGTGAGTGACGTTATCCACTCCGGTTGAGAAGTACGTTCAGAGTGATGTGGTGTGACTATATCCATGTAGATTGTGGAGTACATTTAGAGTGATGGTGAGTGACGTTACCCACACCGGTTGTGCAGTACGTTCAGAGGGATGGTGAGTGACGTTATCCATGTAGATTCCGGAGTACGTTCAGAGTGATGGGGTGGGACGTTATCCACTCCGGTTGTGCGGTACGTTCGGGGTGATGGTGAGTGACGTTACCCACACCGGTTGTGGAGTACGTTCAGAGTGATGTTGAGTGACCTTATCTATGTAGATTGTGGAGTCTGTTCAGAGTGATGGTGAGTGACGTTGCTCACACCGGTTGTGGAGTACGGTCAGAGTGATGGGGTGTGACGTCATCCACTCCGGTTGTGAAGTACGTTCAGTGTGATGGTGAGTGATGTTATCCATACCGGTTGTGGAGTACGTTCAGAGTGATGGTGAGTGACGTTATCCACACCGGTTGTCAGTACGTTCAGAGTGATGGTGAGTGACGTTATCCACACCGGTTGTGGAGTACGTTCAGAGTGGTGGTGAGTGACGTTATCCACACCGGTTCTGGAGTACGTTCAGAGTGATGGAGAGTGACGTTATCCACACTGGTTGTGGAGTACGTTGAGAGTGATGGTGAGTGACGTTATCCACACCGGTTGTGGAGTATGTTCAGAGTGATGGTGAGTGACGTTATCCACACCGGTTCTGGAGTACGTTCAATGTGATGGTGAGTGACGTTATCCACCTCGGTTTTGGAGAACGTTCAGAGTGATGGGTTGTGACGTTATCGATGTGGATTCTGGAGTAAATTCAGAGTGATGGTGAGTGACGTTATCCACACCGGTTGTGGAGTACGTTTAGAGTGATTGTGAGTGATGTTATCCACACCGGTTGTGGAGTACGTTCAGAGTGATGGTGAGTGACGTTACCCACAATGGTTGTGGAATACGTTCAGAGTGATGGTGAGTGACGTCATCCACCCAGTTGTGGAGTACGTTGAGAGTGATGGTGAGTGATGTTATCCACACCGGTTGTGGAGTACGTTCAGAGTGATGGTGAGTGACGTTATCCATGTAGATGTGGAGTACGTTCAGAGTGATGGTGAGTGATGTTATCCATGTAGATGTGGAGTACGTTCAGAGTGATGGTGAGTGACGTTACCCACACTGGTTGTGCAGTACGTTCAGAGTGATGGTGAGTGACGTTAACCAAACCGGTAGTGGAGTACGTTCAGAGTGATGGTGAGTGAAGTTATCCGCACCGGTTGTGGAGTACGTTCAGAGTGATAGTGAGTGACGTTGCCCACACCGGTTGTGGAGTACGTTTAGAGTGATGGTGAGTAATGTTATCGATGTAGACTGTGGAGTACGTTCAGAGTGATGGTGAGTGACGTTATCCACACCGGTTGTGGAGTAGGTTCAGAGTGATGGTGAGTGACGTTATCCACACCGGTTGTGCAGTACGTTCAGAGTGATGGTGAGTGACGTTACCCACACCGGTTGTGGAGTATGTTCAGAGTGATGGTGGGTGACGTTATCCACACCGGTTCTGGAGTACGTTCAATGTGATGGTGAGTGACGTTATCCACCTCGGTTTTGGAGAACGTTCAGAGTGATGGGTTGTGACGTTATCGATGTAGATTGTGGAGTACATTCAGAGTGATGGTGAGTGACGTTATCCACACCGGTTGTGGAGTACGTTTAGAGTGATTGTGAGTGATGTTATCCATGTAGATTGTGGAGTACGTTCAGAGTGATGGTGAGTGACGATATCCACAATGGTTGTGGAGTACGTTCAGAGTGATGGTGAGTGACGTCATCCACCCAGTTGTGGAGTACATTCAGAGTGATGGTGAGTGACGTTACCCACAACCGTTCTGCAGTACGTTCAGAGTGATGGTGAGTGACGTTTTCCACACTGGTTGTCAGTACGTTTAGAGTGATGGTGAGTGACGTTATCCACACCGGTTGTGGAGTACGTTCAGAGTGATGGTGAGTGACGTTATCCACACCGGTTCTGGAGTACGTTCAGAGTGATGGAGAATGACTTTATCCACACCGGTTGTGCTGTACGTTCAGAGTGATGGTGAGTGACGTTACCCATCCCGGTTTTGGAGAACATTCAGAATGATGCGGTGTGACGTTATCCATGTAGATTGTGGAGTACGTTCAGAGTGATGGTGAGTGACATTATCCACACCGGTTGTGGAGTACGTTCAGAGTGATGGTGAGTGACGTTATCCAAACCGGTTGTGGAGTACCCTCAGACTGATAGTGAGTCACGTTACCCACACCGGTTGTGCAGTACGTTCAGAGTGATGGTGAGTGACGTTATCCACACCGGTTGTCAGTACGTTCAGAGTGATGGTGAGTGACGTTACCCACACCGGTTGTGGAGTACGTTTAGAGTGATGTGGTGTGACTATATCCATGTAGATTGCGGAGTACGTTTAGAGTGATGGGGTGTGACGTTATCCACACCGGTTGTGGACTACGTTCAGAGTGATGTTGAGTGACGCTATCCATGTAGATTGTGGAGTACGTTCAGAGTGATGGTGAGTGACGTTATCCATGTAGATTGTGGAGTACGTTCAGAGTGATGGTGAGTGAAGTTATCCGCACCGGTTGTGGAGTACGTTCAGAGTGATAGTGAGTGACGTTGCCCACACCGGTTGTGGAGTACGTTTAGAGTGATGGTGAGTAATGTTATCGATGTAGACTGTGGAGTACGTTCAGAGTGATGGTGAGTGACGTTATCCACACCGGTTGTGGAGTAGGTTCAGAGTGATGGTGAGTGACGTTATCCACACCGGTTGTGCAGTACGTTCAGAGTGATGGTGAGTGACGTTACCCACACCGGTTGTGGAGTATGTTCAGAGTGATGGTGGGTGACGTTATCCACACCGGTTCTGGAGTACGTTCAATGTGATGGTGAGTGACGTGATCCACCTCGGTTTTGGAGAACGTTTAGAGTGATGGGTTGTGACGTTATCGATGTAGATTGTGGAGTACATTCAGAGTGATGGTGAGTGACGTTATCCACACCGGTTGTAGAGTACGTTCAGAGTGATGGTGAGTGAAGTTATCCGCACCGGTTGTGGAGTACGTTCAGAGTGATAGTGAGTGAAGTTATCCGCACCGGTTGTGGAGTACGTTCAGAGTGATTGTGAGTGACGTTATCCACAACCGTTCTGCAGTACGTTCAGAGTGATGGTGAGTGACGTTATCCACACCGGTTGTGGAGTAGGTTCAGAGTGATGGTGAGTGACGTTATCCACAGCGGTTGTGCAGTACGTTCAGAGTGATGGTGAGTGACGTTACCCACACCGGTTGTGGAGCATGTTCAGAGTGATGGTGGGTGACGTTATTCACACCGGTTCTGGAGTACGTTCAATGTGATGGTGAGTGACGTTATCCACCTCGGTTTTGGAGAACGTTCAGAGTGATGGGTTGTGACGTTATCGATGTAGATTGTGGAGTACATTCAGAGTGATGGTGAGTGGCGTTATCCACACCGGTTGTGGAGTACGTTTAGAGTGATGGTGAGTGATGTTATCCATGTAGATTGTGGAGTACGTTCAGAGTGATGGTGAGTGACGTTACCCACAAAGGCTGTGGAATACGTTCAGAGTGATTGTGAGTGACGTTATCCACAACCGTTCTGCAGTACGTTCAGAGTGATGGTGAGTGACGTTACCCACAATGGCTGTAGAGTACGTTCAGAGTGATTGTGAGTGACGTTATCCACAACCGTTCTGCAGTACGTTCAGAGTGATGGTGAGTGACGTTATCCTCACAGGTTGTGGAGTACGTTCAGAGTGATGGTGAGTGACGTTATCCACACCGGTTGTCAGTACGTTCAGAGTGATGGTGAGTGTTGTTATCCATGTAGACTGTGGAGTACGTTCAGAGTGATGGTGAGTGACGTTATCCACTCCGGTTGAGATGTACGTTCAGAGTGATGTGGTGTGGACTATATCCATGTAGATTGTGGAGTACGTTTAGAGTGATGGTGAGTGACGTTACCAAAACCGCTTGTGCAGTACGTTCAGAGTGATGGTGAGTGACGTTATCCACACCGGTTGTGGAGTAGGTTCAGAGTGATGGTGAGTGACGTTATCCAAACCGGTTGTGGAGTACGTTCAGAGTGATGGTGAGTGACGTTACCCACAATGGTTGTGGAGTACGTTCAGAGTGATGGTGAGTGACGTCATCCACCCAGTTGTGGAGTACATTGAGAGTGATGGTGAGTGATGTTATCCACACCGGTTGTGGAGTACGTTCAGAGTGATGGTGAGTGACGTTATCCATGTAGATGTGGAGTACGTTCAGAGTGATGGTGAGTGATGTTATCCATGTAGATGTGGAGTACGTTCAGAGTGATGGTGAGTGATGTTATCCATGTAGATGTGGAGTACGTTCAGAGTGATGGTGAGTGACATTACCCACTCTGGTTGTGCAGTACGTTCAGAGTGATGGTGAGTGACGTTATCCAAACCGGTTGTGGAGTACGTTCAGAGTGATGGTGAGTTACGTTGCCCACACCGGTTGTAGAGTACGTTCAGAGTGATGGTGAGTGAAGTTATCCGCACCGGTTGTGGAGTACGTTCAGAGTGATAGTGAGTGACTTTGCCCACACTGGTTGTGGAGTACGTTTAGAGTGATGGTGAGTAATGTTATCGATGTAGACTGTGGAGTACGTTCAGAGTGATGGTGAGTGACGTTATCCACACCGGTTGTGGAGTAGGTTCAGAGTGATGGTGAGTGACGTTATCCACACCGGTTGTGCAGTACGTTCAGAGTGATGGTGAGTGACGTTACCCACACCGGTTGTGGAGTATGTTCAGTGTGATGGTGGGTGACGTTATTCACACCGGTTCTGGAGTACGTTCAATGTGATGGTGAGTGACGTTATCCACCTCGGTTTTGGAGAACGTTCAGAGTGATGGGTTGTGACGTTATCGATGTAGATTGTGGAGTACATTCAGAGTGATGGTGAGTGACGTTTTCCACACTGGTTGTCAGTACGTTTAGAGTGATGGTGAGTGACGTTATCCACACCGGTTCTGGAGTACGTTCAGAGTGATGGAGAATGACGTTATCCACACCGGTTGTGCAGTACGTTTAGAGTGATGGTGAGTGACGTTACCCATCCCGGTTTTGGAGAACGTTCAGAATGATGCGGTGTGACGTTATCCATGTAGATTGTGGAGTACGTTCAGAGTGATGGTGAGTGACGTTACCCACACCGGTTGTGGAGTACGTTTAGAGTGATGGTGAGTGATGTTATCCATGTAGACTGTGGAGTACGTTCAGAGTGATGGTGAGTGACGTTATCCACTCCGGTTGAGAAGTACGTTCAGAGTGATGTGGTGTGACTATATCCATGTAGATTGTGGAGTACATTTAGAGTGATGGTGAGTGACGTTACCCACACCGGTTGTGCAGTACGTTCAGAGGGATGGTGAGTGACGTTATCCATGTAGATTCGGAGTACGTTCAGAGTGATGGGGTGGGACGTTATCCACTCCGGTTGTGCGGTACGTTCGGGGTGATGGTGAGTGACGTTACCCACACCGGTTGTGGAGTACGTTCAGAGTGATGTTGAGTGACCTTATCTATGTAGATTGTGGAGTCTGTTCAGAGTGATGGTGAGTGACGTTGCTCACACCGGTTGTGGAGTACGGTCAGAGTGATGGGGTGTGACGTCATCCACTCCGGTTGTGAAGTACGTTCAGTGTGATGGTGAGTGATGTTATCCATACCGGTTGTGGAGTACGTTCAGAGTGATGGTGAGTGACGTTATCCACACCGGTTGTCAGTACGTTCAGAGTGATGGTGAGTGACGTTATCCACACCGGTTGTGGAGTACGTTCAGAGTGGTGGTGAGTGACGTTATCCACACCGGTTCTGGAGTACGTTCAGAGTGATGGAGAGTGACGTTATCCACACTGGTTGTGGAGTACGTTGAGAGTGATGGTGAGTGACGTTATCCACACCGGTTGTGGAGTATGTTCAGAGTGATGGTGAGTGACGTTATCCACACCGGTTCTGGAGTACGTTCAATGTGATGGTGAGTGACGTTATCCACCTCGGTTTTGGAGAACGTTCAGAGTGATGGGTTGTGACGTTATCGATGTGGATTCTGGAGTAAATTCAGAGTGATGGTGAGTGACGTTATCCACACCGGTTGTGGAGTACGTTTAGAGTGATTGTGAGTGATGTTATCCACACCGGTTGTGGAGTACGTTCAGAGTGATGGTGAGTGACGTTACCCACAATGGTTGTGGAATACGTTCAGAGTGATGGTGAGTGACGTCATCCACCCAGTTGTGGAGTACGTTGAGAGTGATGGTGAGTGATGTTATCCACACCGGTTGTGGAGTACGTTCAGAGTGATGGTGAGTGACGTTATCCATGTAGATGTGGAGTACGTTCAGAGTGATGGTGAGTGATGTTATCCATGTAGATGTGGAGTACGTTCAGAGTGATGGTGAGTGACGTTACCCACACTGGTTGTGCAGTACGTTCAGAGTGATGGTGAGTGACGTTAACCAAACCGGTAGTGGAGTACGTTCAGAGTGATGGTGAGTGAAGTTATCCGCACCGGTTGTGGAGTACGTTCAGAGTGATAGTGAGTGACGTTGCCCACACCGGTTGTGGAGTACGTTTAGAGTGATGGTGAGTAATGTTATCGATGTAGACTGTGGAGTACGTTCAGAGTGATGGTGAGTGACGTTATCCACACCGGTTGTGGAGTAGGTTCAGAGTGATGGTGAGTGACGTTATCCACACCGGTTGTGCAGTACGTTCAGAGTGATGGTGAGTGACGTTACCCACACCGGTTGTGGAGTATGTTCAGAGTGATGGTGGGTGACGTTATCCACACCGGTTCTGGAGTACGTTCAATGTGATGGTGAGTGACGTTATCCACCTCGGTTTTGGAGAACGTTCAGAGTGATGGGTTGTGACGTTATCGATGTAGATTGTGGAGTACATTCAGAGTGATGGTGAGTGACGTTATCCACACCGGTTGTGGAGTACGTTTAGAGTGATTGTGAGTGATGTTATCCATGTAGATTGTGGAGTACGTTCAGAGTGATGGTGAGTGACGATATCCACAATGGTTGTGGAGTACGTTCAGAGTGATGGTGAGTGACGTCATCCACCCAGTTGTGGAGTACATTCAGAGTGATGGTGAGTGACGTTACCCACAACCGTTCTGCAGTACGTTCAGAGTGATGGTGAGTGACGTTTTCCACACTGGTTGTCAGTACGTTTAGAGTGATGGTGAGTGACGTTATCCACACCGGTTGTGGAGTACGTTCAGAGTGATGGTGAGTGACGTTATCCACACCGGTTCTGGAGTACGTTCAGAGTGATGGAGAATGACTTTATCCACACCGGTTGTGCTGTACGTTCAGAGTGATGGTGAGTGACGTTACCCATCCCGGTTTTGGAGAACATTCAGAATGATGCGGTGTGACGTTATCCATGTAGATTGTGGAGTACGTTCAGAGTGATGGTGAGTGACATTATCCACACCGGTTGTGGAGTACGTTCAGAGTGATGGTGAGTGACGTTATCCAAACCGGTTGTGGAGTACCCTCAGACTGATAGTGAGTCACGTTACCCACACCGGTTGTGCAGTACGTTCAGAGTGATGGTGAGTGACGTTATCCACACCGGTTGTCAGTACGTTCAGAGTGATGGTGAGTGACGTTACCCACACCGGTTGTGGAGTACGTTTAGAGTGATGTGGTGTGACTATATCCATGTAGATTGCGGAGTACGTTTAGAGTGATGGGGTGTGACGTTATCCACACCGGTTGTGGACTACGTTCAGAGTGATGTTGAGTGACGCTATCCATGTAGATTGTGGAGTACGTTCAGAGTGATGGTGAGTGACGTTATCCATGTAGATTGTGGAGTACGTTCAGAGTGATGGTGAGTGAAGTTATCCGCACCGGTTGTGGAGTACGTTCAGAGTGATAGTGAGTGACGTTGCCCACACCGGTTGTGGAGTACGTTTAGAGTGATGGTGAGTAATGTTATCGATGTAGACTGTGGAGTACGTTCAGAGTGATGGTGAGTGACGTTATCCACACCGGTTGTGGAGTAGGTTCAGAGTGATGGTGAGTGACGTTATCCACACCGGTTGTGCAGTACGTTCAGAGTGATGGTGAGTGACGTTACCCACACCGGTTGTGGAGTATGTTCAGAGTGATGGTGGGTGACGTTATCCACACCGGTTCTGGAGTACGTTCAATGTGATGGTGAGTGACGTTATCCACCTCGGTTTTGGAGAACGTTCAGAGTGATGGGTTGTGACGTTATCGATGTAGATTGTGGAGTACATTCAGAGTGATGGTGAGTGACGTTATCCACACCGGTTGTGGAGTACGTTTAGAGTGATTGTGAGTGATGTTATCCATGTAGATTGTGGAGTACGTTCAGAGTGATGGTGAGTGACGATATCCACAATGGTTGTGGAGTACGTTCAGAGTGATGGTGAGTGACGTCATCCACCCAGTTGTGGAGTACATTCAGAGTGATGGTGAGTGACGTTACCCACAACCGTTCTGCAGTACGTTCAGAGTGATGGTGAGTGACGTTTTCCACACTGGTTGTCAGTACGTTTAGAGTGATGGTGAGTGACGTTATCCACACCGGTTGTGGAGTACGTTCAGAGTGATGGTGAGTGACGTTATCCACACCGGTTCTGGAGTACGTTCAGAGTGATGGAGAATGACTTTATCCACACCGGTTGTGCTGTACGTTCAGAGTGATGGTGAGTGACGTTACCCATCCCGGTTTTGGAGAATATTCAGAATGATGCGGTGTGACGTTATCCATGTAGATTGTGGAGTACGTTCAGAGTGATGGTGAGTGACATTATCCACACCGGTTGTGGAGTACGTTCAGAGTGATGGTGAGTGACGTTATCCAAACCGGTTGTGGAGTACCCTCAGACTGATAGTGAGTCACGTTACCCACACCGGTTGTGGAGTACGTTCAGAGTGATTGTGAGTGATGTTATCCACACCGGTTGTGGAGTACGTTCAGAGTGATGGTGAGTGACGTTATCCAAACCGGTTGTGGAGTACCCTCAGACTGATAGTGAGTCACGTTACCCACACCGGTTGTGCAGTACGTTCAGAGTGATGGTGAGTGACGTTATCCACACCGGTTGTCAGTACGTTCAGAGTGATGGTGAGTGACGTTACCCACACCGGTTGTGGAGTACGTTTAGAGTGATGTGGTGTGACTATATCCATGTAGATTGCGGAGTACGTTTAGAGTGATGGGGTGTGACGTTATCCACACCGGTTGTGGACTACGTTCAGAGTGATGTTGAGTGACGCTATCCATGTAGATTGTGGAGTACGTTCAGAGTGATGGTGAGTGACGTTATCCATGTAGATTGTGGAGTACGTTCAGAGTGATGGTGAGTGAAGTTATCCGCACCGGTTGTGGAGTACGTTCAGAGTGATAGTGAGTGACGTTGCCCACACCGGTTGTGGAGTACGTTTAGAGTGATGGTGAGTAATGTTATCGATGTAGACTGTGGAGTACGTTCAGAGTGATGGTGAGTGACGTTATCCACACCGGTTGTGGAGTAGGTTCAGAGTGATGGTGAGTGACGTTATCCACACCGGTTGTGCAGTACGTTCAGAGTGATGGTGAGTGACATTACCCACACCGGTTGTGGAGTATGTTCAGAGTGATGGTGGGTGACGTTATCCACACCGGTTCTGGAGTACGTTCAATGTGATGGTGAGTGACGTTATCCACCTCGGTTTTGGAGAACGTTCAGAGTGATGGGTTGTGACGTTATCGATGTAGATTGTGGAGTACATTCAGAGTGATGGTGAGTGACGTTATCCACACCGGTTGTGGAGTACGTTTAGAGTGATTGTGAGTGATGTTATCCATGTAGATTGTGGAGTACGTTCAGAGTGATGGTGAGTGACGATATCCACAATGGTTGTGGAGTACGTTCAGAGTGATGGTGAGTGACGTCATCCACCCAGTTGTGGAGTACATTCAGAGTGATGGTGAGTGACGTTACCCACAACCGTTCTGCAGTACGTTCAGAGTGATGGTGAGTGACGTTTTCCACACTGGTTGTCAGTACGTTTAGAGTGATGGTGAGTGACGTTATCCACACCGGTTGTGGAGTACGTTCAGAGTGATGGTGAGTGACGTTATCCACACCGGTTCTGGAGTACGTTCAGAGTGATGGAGAATGACGTTATCCACACCGGTTGTGCTGTACGTTCAGAGTGATGGTGAGTGACGTTACCCATCCCGGTTTTGGAGAACATTCAGAATGATGCGGTGTGACGTTATCCATGTAGATTGTGGAGTACGTTCAGAGTGATTGTGAGTGATGTTATCCACACCGGTTGTGGAGTACGTTCAGAGTGATGGTGAGTGACGTTATCCAAACCGGTTGTGGAGTACCCTCAGACTGATAGTGAGTCACGTTACCCACACCGGTTGTGCAGTACGTTCAGAGTGATGGTGAGTGACGTTATCCACACCGGTTGTCAGTACGTTCAGAGTGATGGTGAGTGACGTTACCCACACCGGTTGTGGAGTACGTTTAGAGTGATGTGGTGTGACTATATCCATGTAGATTGCGGAGTACGTTTAGAGTGATGGGGTGTGACGTTATCCACACCGGTTGTGGACTACGTTCAGAGTGATGTTGAGTGACGCTATCCATGTAGATTGTGGAGTACGTTCAGAGTGATGGT